>NW_012101654.1:1836123-1875301 GCF_000951045.1 Mandrillus leucophaeus | reverse complement strand
CAGGATGGTCTCGATCTCCTGACCTCGTGATCCACCCGTCTCGGCCTCCCAAAGTGCTGGGATTACAGGCTTGAGCCACCGCGCCCGGCCAACATGCTACTTTTCTAAAACCAACAAATGAAGTAATATATTTGGCATCCTCAGCAAGGCCACACTCTTGGCATTCAGCTTTATGCATTTAATGCAGTTTGCAAGTACAAACTCCTATGTCACTTTCTGTTTGGAAGGGAGAATATCAACATTAACAATTCCTGGTTATATCATTTATAAACATGCAGATGTGGATTATGAAAGATTAATGCATTCTAGGATTGGTGAAGGCATTCCGTTTGTCTCATGCCGAAACCAATTCTGCTCTTCATTAGTCAACGACAACCCATATCACCCTGTTATGGAAGAGAAATCAAAGGTGCAAGTGTGTGAATTGAGAATAAGGGATGAAACTGATTAGTAAGAGTCTTAACGGCTATAATCAATCAACACATCATAATAATCCTGGCCTCAGGGTTATCAGAAGATTGGGAAATAAACCTAACACTCTCTATAAAATGGTTTTGTTCCTTACACAATTGTTACTTATTCTCTTTTAGGAAACATGGTGATATACCAGAAGTTTTTGAAATCAACTTTAGGAGCATCTTGACTCTAAGTACTATTCATTTTACCACCCTTTTCCAAAATGTACTCAAGTGATTTCTGAAATGTTTTACTTCTAGGCTAAAATTAGTTCATAAAGCTTTTGTACCCCTCCATTCTGAATCTTCATTCTCAGTGAAGGGAGAAGGCAGCAGGTCAATGCCAACAGCATTTCCACAGAGGCAGCACACACGGAGTCCAGACGCAGTGACACGCAGCTGAGCACAGGTTCGGAGCAGGGACAGCCTACTCAGCTCAAGAGTGCAAACAAACAGAGAACGAGGTGTCCGAAGTGCTTCTCCAGCGAACAATGCAAAAAAGTAATGGCGAAGTGGGAGTGGGAACACATGAAAACACATGAGTCACTGCGGAGATTGCAGAGCTAGAAAAAGGCACATAACACTGCCTTGGTGACACAGGCTTTCTTGTATTTTCATACACAGAAGAATAGAGACAGGGAATGGAAATTGACAGGATAATTTAAACTGAGTTATCCAATTTTTCTTTTTAATTAAGAGAGGGAGCAAAACTAAGTGGGAATTTGTATTTTGATAAATGTCTAATGTTTTCTTATTTCTGAACATGGGAGAAAGAAGAGGGGGAAAAGGCTTCATTTGAGGTCTGTTGGAATGAAAGATTGAGAAGATTTGTGCTTTTGAAGAAAACAATACGCATTCCCCATCTATCAGAATACCTGACTTGGGGTCTGGAGTGACCTCTGAAGGAGAAGAGTAGCTCAGAATGCTGGGGCAGTTCTTCAAACACAAGGCCTTGGCCGCCAGACAGCAATGGAGCATGCCCTCTAGAAACAGCGCTGAGAATACTCATGACCCATGGACTTGCTGAGTTTCCATAACCAGGATCTTGGCCTGAATTTTAAAGCTGTTATCTTAAAGTGGGAGGTTCAGTATCACACTACCAATAACTAAGCCATACAGCGATGCAACCCCATCTCTCAAAGAGACAAAATATACAATTTGCTTTCTTAACTATTGCGAAGCAGCATTTGGAAGGAATGGAAATGGTTTTGTGTAACACCCAAATATTTTACTTTGTCAGGGAAAAAAAATACTGGCTTAAGTTCTCTTTGGTTTGCAGAACCGCTGAATTGGTTTTCTGTGCTGCCACAGATTAAAAACATGGATATATCAATGGCATTTTGTGTTAATTTTTTTTTTCTCCTCGGCCTGCCAATAAGCAGCATGCACCTTCCTTGCAACAAGCTGTTGCAGGATTTCCACCTCCAGTGAAGCCAAAAAGGAACATTCGATAGATATTTAAAAATAAGATTATTAGGTAAGGTGATTATGCAGACTTTCAGATAAAAAATTTCTGTCAGTACACGAAATGCCATTTTAGAGGGTCTACTGCTAATGTTATCACGAAAGGACACTGGCTAAGAACTATTTACATATAGAAATAAACTCATGCTTTTTACCCTGAGTTACATTAAGGCCAAATTAAAAAGTAGAAAGTTTATTTACTTAGGATGGGCTAGAGGCCTAAGAGATCTAGAACTCCAGGAGAAAGGGGTTAAATGAAAGAGAGACACTGGTTTGCATCCTCCATTGTTCATCTGATAGGTATTAATCTTGACAAATTAGACCAGGAGCCATCATTTCCTCTCACTGGAATCCTTCCTGTTCACTCTGGCCTATGACTAACTCCTAACTGAGATTCATTTTTCTCTTTCCCATTATAGCATCCTTCCAGATTCTGCTTGTTTGAATGTCAAATTAAGCAAGAAAATTAGTTTTTTGACCAGAATATCTTCTTGTTTGGATCTGCAGCTATATCGGCTGGTAGAGAAATCTACTTAGCTCTCGCTTGCTGAAGGGTAGGACTGGGTGAGCACTCACACAGAAGAGCTCTAAATATACCCCAGTGCTGCCAAACAGTTCTTTTCCATATTTAATCCAATACGTGCCACCCTTTCTAGAACTCATGCTTTTTGTGTCTGAGATTTTCCTGAGGGGCACAGATTCATCATGGCTGGTTGGTATGCTGGATGCATCCCTCGCCCTCTAGGAATGGCCACGAGAAAGCTGCAGAGAATCAGGCTCCACTAAAAAGGAACTGGTGCTTTGTGGTGTAGGAGGATGAGCTCTGACCAAGCGATTTCTTCAGGCTCGTCACATCTGTGATCCTTTTCAAAGGACAGAGACTGAAGTTCTTCGCTGGGTATGAGTTCACATTAGCAGAAGGGTGCGGGGCACCACATGCTGTGCACTATGGAGGGGCTCCTGGAGGTGGCTACCCTAGGTGGGAGGCACACGTGCAGAGGTGATCACTGGAGTGGGGTGAAGCGCAGCTGGCTGGAGAGGGAGAAGGGGAGGGGAGGTATTAGTAGAAAAAGATGGGAGCAGTGAAGGCAGCTTCTGGAAGGTGAGTGAGATTCCTCCCGACCTGGGCCTCCTGGCTTCACAGTCTCAGCTCCTGTCTCTTATACACATCTCTTTCTGTTTGGAAGGGAGAATATCAACATTAACAATTCCTGGTTATATCATTTATAAACATGCAGATGTGGATTATGAAAGATTAATGCATTCTAGGATTGGTGAAGGCATTCCGTTTGTCTCATGCCGAAACCAATTCTGCTCTTCATTAGTCAACGACAACCCATATCACCCTGTTATGGAAGAGAAATCAAAGGTGCAAGTGTGTGAATTGAGAATAAGGGATGAAACTGATTAGTAAGAGTCTTAACGGCTATAATCAATCAACACATCATAATAATCCTGGCCTCAGGGTTATCAGAAGATTGGGAAATAAACCTAACACTCTCTATAAAATGGTTTTGTTCCTTACACAATTGTTACTTATTCTCTTTTAGGAAACATGGTGATATACCAGAAGTTTTTGAAATCAACTTTAGGAGCATCTTGACTCTAAGTACTATTCATTTTACCACCCTTTTCCAAAATGTACTCAAGTGATTTCTGAAATGTTTTACTTCTAGGCTAAAATTAGTTCATAAAGCTTTTGTACCCCTCCATTCTGAATCTTCATTCTCAGTGAAGGGAGAAGGCAGCAGGTCAATGCCAACAGCATTTCCACAGAGGCAGCACACACGGAGTCCAGACGCAGTGACACGCAGCTGAGCACAGGTTCGGAGCAGGGACAGCCTACTCAGCTCAAGAGTGCAAACAAACAGAGAACGAGGTGTCCGAAGTGCTTCTCCAGCGAACAATGCAAAAAAGTAATGGCGAAGTGGGAGTGGGAACACATGAAAACACATGAGTCACTGCGGAGATTGCAGAGCTAGAAAAAGGCACATAACACTGCCTTGGTGACACAGGCTTTCTTGTATTTTCATACACAGAAGAATAGAGACAGGGAATGGAAATTGACAGGATAATTTAAACTGAGTTATCCAATTTTTCTTTTTAATTAAGAGAGGGAGCAAAACTAAGTGGGAATTTGTATTTTGATAAATGTCTAATGTTTTCTTATTTCTGAACATGGGAGAAAGAAGAGGGGGAAAAGGCTTCATTTGAGGTCTGTTGGAATGAAAGATTGAGAAGATTTGTGCTTTTGAAGAAAACAATACGCATTCCCCATCTATCAGAATACCTGACTTGGGGTCTGGAGTGACCTCTGAAGGAGAAGAGTAGCTCAGAATGCTGGGGCAGTTCTTCAAACACAAGGCCTTGGCCGCCAGACAGCAATGGAGCATGCCCTCTAGAAACAGCGCTGAGAATACTCATGACCCATGGACTTGCTGAGTTTCCATAACCAGGATCTTGGCCTGAATTTTAAAGCTGTTATCTTAAAGTGGGAGGTTCAGTATCACACTACCAATAACTAAGCCATACAGCGATGCAACCCCATCTCTCAAAGAGACAAAATATACAATTTGCTTTCTTAACTATTGCGAAGCAGCATTTGGAAGGAATGGAAATGGTTTTGTGTAACACCCAAATATTTTACTTTGTCAGGGAAAAAAAATACTGGCTTAAGTTCTCTTTGGTTTGCAGAACCGCTGAATTGGTTTTCTGTGCTGCCACAGATTAAAAACATGGATATATCAATGGCATTTTGTGTTAATTTTTTTTTTCTCCTCGGCCTGCCAATAAGCAGCATGCACCTTCCTTGCAACAAGCTGTTGCAGGATTTCCACCTCCAGTGAAGCCAAAAAGGAACATTCGATAGATATTTAAAAATAAGATTATTAGGTAAGGTGATTATGCAGACTTTCAGATAAAAAATTTCTGTCAGTACACGAAATGCCATTTTAGAGGGTCTACTGCTAATGTTATCACGAAAGGACACTGGCTAAGAACTATTTACATATAGAAATAAACTCATGCTTTTTACCCTGAGTTACATTAAGGCCAAATTAAAAAGTAGAAAGTTTATTTACTTAGGATGGGCTAGAGGCCTAAGAGATCTAGAACTCCAGGAGAAAGGGGTTAAATGAAAGAGAGACACTGGTTTGCATCCTCCATTGTTCATCTGATAGGTATTAATCTTGACAAATTAGACCAGGAGCCATCATTTCCTCTCACTGGAATCCTTCCTGTTCACTCTGGCCTATGACTAACTCCTAACTGAGATTCATTTTTCTCTTTCCCATTATAGCATCCTTCCAGATTCTGCTTGTTTGAATGTCAAATTAAGCAAGAAAATTAGTTTTTTGACCAGAATATCTTCTTGTTTGGATCTGCAGCTATATCGGCTGGTAGAGAAATCTACTTAGCTCTCGCTTGCTGAAGGGTAGGACTGGGTGAGCACTCACACAGAAGAGCTCTAAATATACCCCAGTGCTGCCAAACAGTTCTTTTCCATATTTAATCCAATACGTGCCACCCTTTCTAGAACTCATGCTTTTTGTGTCTGAGATTTTCCTGAGGGGCACAGATTCATCATGGCTGGTTGGTATGCTGGATGCATCCCTCGCCCTCTAGGAATGGCCACGAGAAAGCTGCAGAGAATCAGGCTCCACTAAAAAGGAACTGGTGCTTTGTGGTGTAGGAGGATGAGCTCTGACCAAGCGATTTCTTCAGGCTCGTCACATCTGTGATCCTTTTCAAAGGACAGAGACTGAAGTTCTTCGCTGGGTATGAGTTCACATTAGCAGAAGGGTGCGGGGCACCACATGCTGTGCACTATGGAGGGGCTCCTGGAGGTGGCTACCCTAGGTGGGAGGCACACGTGCAGAGGTGATCACTGGAGTGGGGTGAAGCGCAGCTGGCTGGAGAGGGAGAAGGGGAGGGGAGGTATTAGTAGAAAAAGATGGGAGCAGTGAAGGCAGCTTCTGGAAGGTGAGTGAGATTCCTCCCGACCTGGGCCTCCTGGCTTCACAGTCTCAGCTCTGAAGCCGCCCTGACCCATCCCTCACACCCAGCCAGACAGCGGGTAGTCTGTCGAGAGGCCAGGCAGCAGGTGAGCGGCTGGCTCCAAATGAAGCACGGAATGTAAAAAGACAAGGGGTTCCACTTTCATATCTGACGCAACTCTATTTTGCTTCTGTCTGTGATAGCTAGGATGATGTTGCCTTTGATTAGTCTTACCTAGTACGAGGCAAGAAGAACAACAGTCATGAAAACAAATAGCTCCTTATTATCTGCTAGCGTGAAGACCTAATTCTGTATTTTTGACCCTAATCTATTATGATCAGTGGCCTTCTGCTGCCAGATCAAAGTGAGTTAACTCTACTTACCACTGGACTTGGTACAAATACCAAATGCCTAATGCCAAAAAAAGAATGGGGAAAAGTCTATTCAGGAATTTTCAGTTACTATCCTTAGATCTTCATTGAAAAAACAGATGAGCTTAGTTGTATAAACAGAAGTGCCAGCCAGGCTATGAACAGTTAACACCTGCCTGTCCATTCCTCACCCCATGGTGTGCTCCCTCTTCTCAATATTTAAACGCTGCCGCTGCTCACAGCACACGGAGGAAAAGCTGACAAAAGCCTCTGGCCAATAAAATAAAAAATTGTAAAGTTTGGCTTATTTACATTTTTGCTTTGTTAGTAAACTGGAATGGCTGGCTCTGGAGGCAGGACAAGTGAAATTAACATCTGCAGAATCTTCTGGCAACAGCGGTGCATTCAGAGGCTGTGCTGAGTCAGCTTCCACCATGCATTAGGGGCAATCAGGCCCAGCCTAAGACCCATGACCTGTTCAATACACATCCAAAACCTGGCAGCCCTCCTTACGCCAAAGTGAAAAACACTAGGATGTAACCCAAGAAGCAGCGTAAGTGCAACGTGATGGGATCATTTACTAGAACATCAGCATTATGTCTAATATCATACATTTCAGAATTAACTGTACCTGACATTACATCTGCTTAATTTAAATGTAGAGTATATGAATACACACTGCCAATTACAAAGATGGAGCTATTTCATTTCTGTCTCTAAATATAAATACATCAGTAAGAAGAGGAGAGAGAATGTAAAAAACAAGAAAATTTGTAATGGCACTGGAGGGAGAGTATAGTGTTTGTGTTTCTGTTCTCAAACGCTTGTTTAGAGTCAACAAGCAGGCCTGAATTCTTACCTTCTAACTATAGAGAGCTGCACTGCTGGAGCCCAGGAACGTGCAAACAAAGGGAGAGAATCCATGTGGCTACTTAACATAAAAAATCTCCATCCTCCTTCTCCAAAGAATGCAGGAGGAAAAGCCCCGCTGAGTTAGGGATGTGGTGGGGCAGTGTTGCACCAGTGTATCATAGTAGTGTTTCCCATGACACTCACAATGTTTGTGAGGCAGCAACACAGGAGGGCAAATCTGCAGTGAGTGGAGGAAGAGTTTAACAGGCAAGAAACAGAATCAGCCACTTGGGATGCTTTACTGGGCTTCGTTTATCTACCTCTGTGATACTTCTCATTAGCTGTCAATTACATTTACCAGGGTAGAGATGGAGAAAAATGATTGTTCTATTTCAACAAATCCTAGGAAAGCAACATCAGGAAGAATTCCCTGCAACATTTGGCTTTACTTCATCCCAGCTATCAGCTACATAACAGCTGCACATTTTACAATGACTCGTTGGAGAGACAATGATTGAAAGAGCCAGTCTGTGAGACATGGAGAGGAGGTGGTGAGATATAGCAGGAGGCAACAGCAGAGAAGAGAGGCCAAACATAAGAGGGTGCTGGGAATAAGAGGAAGGAAGGGGACAGGAAGAAAACCAAAGACTACATATAGAAAAAAAAAAGGGAAATTCCTAACAGATAGCTTGACAGCTTGAGCATCATGCCTGGGAAAGCATGTCATCTCTACATGGCATGCATGCTTCACTGGAGACTCAGAACCAAAAGAAGGTGGACTGCATATGAGCTTGGGATCTGATGTACAGATCCACACCATTTAAATATAAGGAGTAGAGATGGAAAAAGGAGGAGGGAGATGGGCCTCATTATTCTCTAAAGGAAGGTGTATTTGCATTTAGGTAAAAGTAAATATAAAACAAAAAGCAAAGACAAACTTTATGATCATCTCCAAAATGTGGTTTTATTCCCTATGACCAAGTTCACACAAATATATAACATAAAGCAAGTTGGATAACTCGATGTATTTAATACTTCTCAGAGAATAAGGATATGAATCTTAGGGCAATTATTTAAAAAATTAAAAAGGACAGGGTGCCTAGGTGGAGGGAAATGGAAATAGAAGACAATCATTTTTTTCCCCCCAACAAAAACCTGTCATGAGCTTTGTGTAAATTCCATTAAAATAGCTGCATATAAAATGTTTGATGAACAGTTATCAAAAACTGATATTTCAGTGCCCCTAGGCTTAGCTGTGGGAACAGAGAGAAGAGAAATGGGTATTACCTGGACTGAAGCCATGGACTACTCCCCCAAGGTCTAGGACAAGGTTACTGAGGGTAACCTGGCTCCTCTGTATGAATGAGAAAATGGTGCCCCTTCCCACAAGAGGGCAGGTAGATGTCAACTCCCATTCACCACTCAGACCCTGTGCAATGAGCTACCTGTTGAAGTGTGTACGGCAGCCCTGGCAGGGACCACTGGGCGGGAAGTACTCTCAGTTAGCTGATGTGGCCTCCGCACAGGCAGAAAGAGGGAAGATAATCCAGGATTTTATACTGCATCTCATGTTAACTTTTCTGTGTGGCAGGCAGGCAGTCTAGCATAAATCAGTTTGCCTATGATCTGACTGAAGCAGGGGCTAAGTGTCCAGCTAAAATTTTCATGTGTAGAGACAACAGTAGAAATTCTGTTAATCTCTGGGGTACAGTTACTTCTATCTTTTGTTTTCTGGTCTTCCTCTTAACCTTTTCAGGCTCAACCTCCAAGAAGAGGAACGTGGACCTTTTTTTTTTTTTTTCCTAGAAGAAAACTGAGTTCAACTTTGTGAAAATATATTTTGCTTTCATGGCTAGCTCTAGCAGTCCTACTGAACTACCTCAGCAAACACACCAAGTCATCACTGGGAACAACATACATGTCTTCTGAATTCCACAAAAACAACACTGGATTAAGAACCAGAAGACCTGCTGCCTAAATCAACCGTACAACTCTGGACAGTAATTGTCACAGACAGTCTCAGTTTGAGTACTATCCATAATGGTGAACATAACATCGCAAGAATCAACAAGCACCGAGTGCTCAGCCTGTACCTGTCTCATGTGCAGTGACACATTTAATCTTTGCATTTCCCCTGTGAGGTGGGGTCATCCTCTTTACAGATGCAGAAGCTGAGGCACAGAAAGGCTTAGAAGCTTCTTCAAGTTGTGTGGCTAGTATCAGATCATTATGAAAGTCCATCCAGTACAAATGTTCGTATTTCCACTTGGAAGAAAGGTGAACAAATGCCAAAACCGCTTATCAGATTTTCTAAGAGGTTACTCCATGGAGAATACACTAAGAAATGTTCTCTTTGTCATATTTATATACTGTGATCCCATGTAGCTTCACATTTAGCAGACAGTTAAGAATTTACTTGAAGAATATCCCACCAAAAAAAAGGTGGAGCTTTTGCTGCCTAATTTCTTCCCGGTACTAAATGTCAATGAATAGATTTACCAAGCACCATATAGATGTCGGCTACAGAGGAGCTGACTTGTAATAGTACAGTGAAGCAATATGGTGGTTAGGGTTTCTGACACAGGTTTAAAAAACAAACTATATACTTTAAATGACATATCCAAGAAAGTGGAAAGCTTTCTAGGAGTTAGGGAGAAATGGTAGTGAGGTCCTTGTGCTCTCTGACCGCACACATCTGCAGTCACTGTGAAGAATGGGCATCCTTTGTGATGGTGTATAACCCACTCACCAGCTTTTACTCTGTGCAAACCAACTAAACCACAGACTCTGATGCCAGTTGAATTTGCTGAGCTACCTCCTCTGTAAAATACTATATAATGTAACACCTGATACCCAGGATCATGTGCCCAAAGCGAGGTTTTCTGTTGGGTTTTATGTTCTGTATTGCATCAAAATCCAACAATGAAAGTACAAGTTTAGAAATCCCCATTTGAAATGAGAGACGTGGAAAATCTTCAGATGGCTACTCATGTCAGGAATTTAAAATTTAAAACCATTATATCGTTATACCTCAAGAAAGTTTTCATTTAGGTTTTTAGAAAAAGTCCTTTTGACTCAATTGAGAATGACAGAGTGAGCTCTTTGAATAATGCAATATTTTACATATAACTTTCCAACATTTAGGTAGGTGACATCTCACAAACCATGTCAACATCAAAAACTGTGTTTAAAATTCTAGACTATAGTATATTCATAGCATTAAAAAGTGAAAAGCAGCAGATAAGTCCAGGTTATTACAAACACTGTGAGGACAAACAAACATTTTTGAAAGAAAGATAACATCGAAATGCTTTAATCAAAATGCACTGAGTGTATACCTATATCAAATTACAGATGAATCTTAGAAACACAATGTTTAGTTAAAAAAAGCAAATTTTAGCATACACTATGAGTGGGGTGACCATATTATCTGATTTGCCCAAGACCTTCTGGTTTATGCCGCTGTCCTACTGTAGTTGTTAATAGTAGCCCTTTGCATGCACAAAAGTGTTTCAACTTGGATGATAAATTATAGTCATTCCAAATATAATATATTTCTGTAAAGCTAAAAACTTAATAAAACAATATATATATCTATGAATGTTTGTAATAAAATTCTTAGGAAAAAAACCTAACCAAAAAACCAAAAGAACAATATTTTAAAAAAGATTCAAAGGATATTTGAAGTGAGGGAGAGGTATAGAGCTTGAGATAAGGAAGAAATAGACAGGTAGATACAATGGCATTATGATACTCTAATTCTTAAACCAGATGGTGAATTCATGAATGTTTATTTGATAGTTAATGTTTCAAATTGGCGTGCTATATATGTTATTTTATTTAGAGATATATATGTGTAATATTCTAAACATTCCACAATATACTTTTTTTTTTTAATATAAAAGAGGTGAAATGTTAAAAAGCACAGACTAATGCCCACGATTTTGGAAGGACAGAATAAATTATCTGGTTTGGTGATAAAGGAAAGCTAGTTGCGTGATAGATTTGAATGGATGAAGTTTGATGTAAGAAAGCTGGATGAGGATGAAGTAACTGACAAATAAATAACCAAATAAATAAATAGCCTTGAGAACATAATAAAGGGAGCAGAAGAGAGAGGTGATGCAAGACAAGTGAAATCACTGAACATGGAGTTAACCAGAACACGGGCTCCCTGTGTGAAAGAGAAGGCACGCGTTTGTATCAGTAAGAACGCCTCGACCATGCTCCAGAAACAACCATTGCCTGGATGTGATCAGACACTGGCAAGTATAGACCGTGGAAATGTTTTAGAAAGTAAATGCTGTGGCAAGTATTAAACAGAACCACGAAAATATAAGGCCGATCCTCACCAACAATCTCACTTTAGTGGTACTCATCAACAGAAGATCTGATGTAACAGAATCATTACAAAACATATGCTAAGAGGATAAATAATACCCTGTTTCTGGCATAAGTTAAGGTAAATATGCAAATTGAAAATAACAATGTAGTTGGTCATTTTATTAAAGGGGTAGTTATAATCACCTGTTGAATATCTTCAGGAACTGGGACTCTCGTATGCCTTGGTGAGAATTCAGTTATACTCTTAATACGTAGCCACTAGGTTTTTAAATAGTAAAGTAATGAATTGTGAGTTGCTGTTGATGAACATGAGATCTCTCTTTATCACAAAGTAAAACAATAATTATTAGGAAGGTAAATACCTGGGATACTTGCAGGAGAGATTGGGCCAGATCGAGACTGGTTGCTTCCTACAGGAGAGCCAACAGGAGAGGGAGATGGGCCCCCCGGGATGCTGGAGAGATGAGGCGACGCATGTGGGGAGAAAGGCGACTGCGCGGGGTTGCTCTGATCCCCTTGGCTGCTCGTGGACCCGGATGCACTGACTGCTGAGCTCAAAGTTGCTTCCGTTCCCGTGGGGAGGTCATCAATGGAGCCAGACAGATCCTAAGAAAGGAAAAGATGTATTTATAGAGTGACATGTTTGGATGAATATCTCATCAAAAGACGACTTGATAATCATAACGATGTCCGCTTCAGAGATGAAAGTTTTCTGGGTAACAACCCAAAATTCAAAGCATGGCCACTTTTTATTAGATTTTAATGAGGTCGTTTGTAAGTTGAACCAATAAGATCTTGCCTCTCTCCTAAAAAAATGAGTACAGTTGTACTTCTCTTTGATAAAACCATCCTCATACAGTTTGCCCTTCAGCTGTCAGCACCGAGTCCATTAGACCTGTTCAAAGTGCCACACAAGACACACGGCACTCTGCCTGGTGACTTACCATAGGAATGGAATGCCTGGTTCTTAAATGATTACATCATAAAGTAAAAAACTATAGGCTTTGAGTCCTTTTTTTCAGAATTTGACATTGGTGGACTATGTGAATTTCAAACTAGGATATGCTAATGTAATAGCAGTCACAATTTTAACCAAACTTTTTGATGAGAAATACACACACACACACACACACACATATATATATAGTGATGAAGTCTCACTCTTGTTGCCCAGGCTGGAGTGCAGTGGTATGATCTTGGCTCACTGCAACCTCCGCCTCCTGGGTTCAAGCAATTCTCCTGCCTCAGCCTCCCGAGTAGCTGGGATTACAGGCGCCTGCCACCACGCCCGGCTAATTTTTGTATTTTTAGTAGAGACAGGGTTTCATCATGTTGGCCAGGCTGGTCTCAAACTCCTGACCTCAGGCAATCTGCCTGCCGCAGCCTCCCAAAGTGCTGGGATTACTGGCATGAGCCACTGTGCCTGACTGAGAAATTCTTACAATAAAGTGGCATTAAAAGAAGATAATAATGTGTGTATTTATATACGGTATTGTGAAAATAAATCTCTTAGAAGTTTTGTTGGCAGAAATGGGTCCTAATGTTATACCTTACTTTTTAATACCAATTTTACACTGTCATTGCCATCTATATTTTATCGCCGTACTCTCTGAGGCAGTGATTAAAATCTCCATTGATACAGATACAAAAAAAATGGAAGTTCAGAGAGTCCAAATTACTGTTGAAGGTTACATTACTGAGGACGATCTGCAGGTGCTAAAGACGAAAAGAGGAAGATGAGAGAGGAGGAAGAAGAAACTGTCTTCAGCTCTGTCAGCAGAAGGGGACACAGACAAAGCCTTTACTTCAGCCTGCATCACTGGTGTGCCCCCGCTCCCCGGCTCCCATGGAGGTCCCATCAGCAGGTGCTCAGTGCATCCCCACTGCAATGACTGGACTCCCAGATCACCGACCGAGCGAGCTGCCAGTGAGTTCTCAGGGCTGAGTTACAGCATAAAAGATACTTGTCCTGATAATTGAAGACTACGTACTATAGAATGGAATCAGCAATATCTGGTTATGCTACTGTTTCCAAGGCATATTCAATCCTAATAGATCTCCACCCTCTAAATTTTATCAATGTTAAATGTTACCTCACTGCTTACAACTGGGACTTCTGAGAATAGGGCTTTAGAATCTGGTAGAAGAAGATGCTAAGATTCTAAGAGTAAACCTAGACCAGCAAGTACGAAAAAAAGCAAGGGAAAGCAGAGCTGGTTATAGCTCTTCAGGGCACCCTGAAACGTCACGAAGCAAACTGAGGATGAGGATCCTAGTACCCTAGACAGTTTAGTTTATCTGTTGATCATCTGTTATAGCATATAATTAACTTCTCTTTAAAAACCATATTCTAAAGTATAGCTGACAGAACCTAATAAAAAAGAGAAATCCTACAGAAAAACAAAATGTCTTCTGCTAAGAAGAAAAACATCTTTCTAAGTAAAACAGAAAACGTCTTCATTCCACAAAATCTTCAATGTCCAATGACTGTGCTTATGGGGAACAACAGAACAGGGACAGAGCAGACTGAAAATAGCACTCCTAGAAAAAGTTCATCAAATCTCCAAAACGGAAGCCTGGTGTGGTGGAGCAGCCTGTGGTCCCAGCTACTCGGGAGGCTGAGGCAGGAGGAGTGCTTAAGCCCAGGAGTTCAAGGCTACAGTGAGCGACAAGGGTACCTGTGAGGAGCCACTGCACTCCAGCCTAGGTGACACAGTGAGACCCAGTCTCAGAAAAAATCCAAAATAAAATTGAGTAAATTCCATCTGATTGTTAGAATCCAAAGGTATATAAACGTATATGCTAATCCTTACGATTAGCAGAAATGTCAGGGCACGTGAGATGCACGGTTCTGTACATATTCAGCTGGTGAAACTTTATATTTAACTTGATTACTGAGCTCAACAACAGAAGTCTTGACAGAGACCATGGGGGCTGCAAAGTTGAAAATATTGACTCTCTGGCCCTTAATGGAAAAAGCTTGCTGACCCCTGATTTAAAGAACCACGTGTACTCACACCGTCTCTATTGCCTTTGCCTATTCCTTGGGGAAAAAACAGGAATCAGGACAGGCCTCAGTTGAACCGCACAGTAACTTTACCATACATCATGACTGGTACAAGCTTTAACAGGAACAGGAACTTACCCCATTACTAAATCCCTCAGAAAAATACTGAGTGACAACTCCATATGATCTTACTGTTTTTGAAGGGATCATGAAAACCCAGGATGGGCCATGGTGTCCATGTCCAGGCCCTGACAGTGCCCATCACACGCGATGACTAATAATCAAGGGGTAGTCAAACAGCCATTGGGCAGGAAATATGCTTTTCATGTTTCTCCACAGAAAAAATCTAGTAGATAACTAGATATAAAATCCCATACTATGTATGAAGTTAAACATGGAAAGGACAAATAAGATTTAATTTTTGAAAAATCATCTATTGTAGTTAAATAATTTTATGCAAATCTCTCATCATAAAATCTGAAATTTTACTTTGAAGTTCTTGTAATTCTCTGCACAACCTACAAGTTTCGTCCCCATTCTCCCTTAAAATTCCATATTATGGTTGAAAAAGTGACTCAGATGGGTATTAAGAGAGCTTGACTCAGGCTGCAAAGGCATCAAAAACATTTCTGTTATTCAACAAGCTGATCAAGGAAGTATCAAGAGAAAAATATAAAAACGGTGGCTTTCTTTGTGTTCACGTGTCATCAGAATTTCAGTGCTCACTAGACCTCAGTGTAACAGAAGAGTAATAAAAAGATATAATTATTATATCACTGTTACACACTCAACGCAACTTTTATATGTAAATTATACAGAAATATTCCCGCCCTGCAGATAGTTAGGGTATCTGTATGTAGAGCTATCTTAAAACATGCTAATAAAAGAAGTTCAACAGTGGTTTAAGTATTCAGCCTAGTTAACAAAGAAGCTCTGTAACTAATACTCCTCTAGAGGACAATTTAGTCAGCAGGGCACCAACTCTATTCTTCTTTTATAAGTACTATCAGATCTATGATGCCTGTAAAGAACAGAGAGACCTTACTGCATCTCATTCTAACCAAGGCACCTTCAAGCTACAGTGCTTCCATTTATCTTGCTGGAAAGCTGGCAGGTGAGGTAATTGCAGGCAGTCTCTTTTAAGGGACGAGGAGAGTCCCCCTGCCCCACGGCATTCCTTAAAT
The DNA here is from genome assembly GCF_000951045.1 of Mandrillus leucophaeus. Taxonomy (NCBI): domain Eukaryota; kingdom Metazoa; phylum Chordata; class Mammalia; order Primates; family Cercopithecidae; genus Mandrillus; species Mandrillus leucophaeus. Next base: position 1,859,628 of record NW_012101654.1, on the reverse strand, counting down.
CAGTCCTCTTTTTGTGATGGGGTGATTGGCAAGGCAATGACTTCATGGACTCTCACACATAGTAAAATCACCATTTTGCTATCATCATGTGATTTGGTGAAATCTTGCTATTAAGTTGGGTTTTCAGTATCTGACCTCACTCAGAATACTGATTATTTTCTGGCACACCAAAAATAACTTAACTCCTACTATCAATGATGAATTTTTTAAAATCCCTGCCTTCAGAAACCAAAACCATGAAGCTGTTTTAACTTTAAAACTTAATTTAAATGACCGTTCCCTGCAATGACTCTCCCTCTGTAACCACCATCCTTCCACGGTCGCTCTGCCCATGTAAAATTTTCATTCTGACCCTAGTGACACTTACAAGAGATTTCACTCTGCTTAGAATGAAACGCCACCAAAGCAGTAACAATCTTACCAGACTTTGACAGGAGAAACATTCACAGATTAACACACAGCACAAATATGTTCAGATTCTCTATATTGGGGCAGGCTCGGGGAAGGCAGCATCAGAAGGAATAAAGACGGGACGTCCCACAAAGAAGATGTATGGGAAGGATTTTTAAAAAGCTGTAGATAATTGAAACAGACATTAAGTATAAAGACCCTCTCATGCCTACAGATTGTACATGATCCTCCCTAAAAATATTTTACATTGCTACATTATGACTTGCTACACATCAAAAGACATATTTGGTTTTGATGGTATTCAATTTAGCATAAGTTAGCTCACCAAAGGATAAATTCAGTCAATACTGGTGGCTTTACTTTCTCAGAGAACTGGGAATAAGTCAGAAAATTTTACTCCCTTGCTTAATTAAATAAGTGGGTTTTTAAAAAAGCAAATGAAAATACTCTAAGCTATGGTTCTCAATACAATTAGCTGATGGTATTAGATCAGCTGCTCATAGAAAGCTGCCAAGCACTGCACACATTTGGGCATCTCTTGCTCAGAAGTGCCCCAGGAGAGCATGAGGACAAACACTGAATCAGAAATAGAGAAGATATTTCAATCAATGAGACCAGTTCAGGTCTCTTGTTTAAGGATTTTAATAGGATACAGTTAATGATTTCTCACTGTGACTTCCCATGGGTTTAAAGCACAGGTTAAAACGCCAGTTCAGTGGTCTTCAAAAAAAAGTCTCTTAATTATCTTAAAAAGCAGAAATAGTGTCTCTTCTCCTTTTTAGAACATTAAAATGAAATAAAGCCGTGTACTTTTTCTTTTTCTCTCTTCAACTACATCCTCACCTTCCTAAGGGTCGTGACTTCTTGTGCCAAGTGCGGTGCTAAAGACAGAATGGATATGACTGTTCATTGGTAAATATCACTAAATTTATAAGCTCTACAGAAAAATACAGCTGCAAACACTATAGAAAGTAATCCAGCCCATGCAAATATTTCTAAATATTTACCAAACATGCTCTACTGAAAACTACTGACTTAGCTATTAAAACTTAGCAATGAATTATCAGCCCTCTGTTTCTAATTAACATCCTGGATATCAAGTATCCAGTGTCATTAGACTCTTGGTTCTTTAGAAACACACTGTAAAATTACTTCACACTTTCCGCCCTTATTTTGGAACTATCATTTTTGGTCATGTGCTATGAATACACCTTGAAATTGATACGAGAATTGAGAGACACATACACACAAAAGGAAAATTCTCACAGTGACTGTTTAATTTCCATGATGTTTAAAGGCTTTTTCTTGCATTAACCTGTATTGTAATAGTGTATGTCCAGATACCTACAAAAGTCCCTGCTGCTTTCATTTGTCTGGACAGCAAATGAGTTAAAAGCTCACACTTCCTATCTTAGAGCACATTAAAAAACAAAGCAAAGGCACCAGAAAAATAGAATCCCTGGAAAAAAATCCTTCCAAGTACTAATTGTTAGGCCTTAAGAGTATCCTCTTTCCAAGTTAAACATATGTCACTTTTTATTTAAACAAGTCCAAATACGTATTTATTTCCTCATTATGTGACAGTATATACAGTACACACCCTTTAGATGTATGAAGTCAGCTGGAAAAAAAAGGTCGACGTTAATTTAAAAATAGTTCTAAGCTCCAAAAAAACCCTATCAAAAGTCAGAGATAACACAAGAAAAACTAATGGGCCAAAATTCACTTTAAGAGAGGTGGCCAAGAACTACCTTTGGGTGAAATGACTTCCACCTGATAAGTTTGTGTTATTTCTCAGGCAAAGATTTCATTATGGATAACTCTCATTTTAAGGGGACATTTGTAGGATAGTCAGCTAAAGTGACACTTTACAAAAGCAAAATTCAGAGTTAGACATACCATTTTAGATAAATACCATTGTAATGGTTACCTTTTCTTTGGTATTTAAAAATGAGCATCTAACATAAAAGCTATTCTCAAAGGTCCTTGGGTTAAAACTCCTGATATGAAACGTGTTGCCATTCTAAACTTAGAAGTGGTAAACAATGAGAGTATGAAATATGCATCATAAAAGGGACCTTCTTCCCCACTGCACAAGCCTCAAGGAGTTCCTAAAATAGTCTCAGTTTTCAAACTTTTTTGAACAGATTCTCCACTCTTCCACTATCAACAGTCTCAGGAGTTGTGTCGACTAGAAAGAACAACAAATAGACCTCTCAACATAGTATGGGCAGTCTTGAACTCAAAAACAATTTGGTACGAAAATGTATGTCTAAATTTGTTTTGGGTATATAGAATCTGGGATCTACCTTTATCTGGAAGTAACATTTCCTTTCTTGGTTAGACTCCCAGGACCAGCCTCAGAAACGCTCATGATTATGGCCCTGAGAATGTTGATTTTAGCAACAACTAATACCACCACTGATCAAGGGCCTTCAAAGTGCCCCAGATATTATGCATATTTTCTTACGTGAGAAAGTAACAGTGTCTTGTTAGCGGCAGTTCGCTGTTCCTACCAGTTAAAATGCTTTTTATCTGATTTTATCATACTTAAGTCCAACATGCTTAAGACCCTTCCTGCCCACAAGTCAAGCCCCATATCAGTGCTAAAACACTAAAAAGACTCGTGTGCATAACTGCTGGCCCTTTACTATTCCAGGAACAATGATGTTTTGAATACAAATTATAGTGTACTGATGAAATTAAAGCTTTATAACAAAGTGAGATACTGAATAATGTGGGGAAAGGTATTTTGGTACTAGAGTCACCCTTAAGCAAGCCCTATCTAAGTTTTGTAGTCAGTCCTGTGGGAAGGGTGACAGGAGGTGGAGAAAAAGGGAGAAGGCAGTGTTATGTGTGGATGACCTTTTATATTCATATGTGGACTTGTACACTTGAATGTCCTTCTATCATTGAGTCTCAATGAAGAGAGACAAACCACACAAACGACAATAAAGTGCAGAAAATTCTACGATGGAGGGTGAATTAATAAGCGCTAAGAGGACAGACTGACGGGTAAATGTCCAGGGACTGGCATCCAGACCAGAAGTAAAGGGCATTCCAGGACAGGTGGTGGGAAGGGGCACGTGGCAGGGAGAGAGACAGGAAGCAGACGGGACAATCCACGAAGGCACAAAGGGCAGGAAGAGCGAGGGGAGTGCATGCTCATTTCGGGACAGGAGGCACTCGGGATGCTCAGGAGAGAGGCAGGCTGGGCATGGCCTCATGTGCCTATGCCAAGGAACAGGGGCCTACATTTTTAGGAACCAGGGAGTCACAGAGGTCCAGAGAGTGAGTCTTAATATTATTACAAGAGGAAAACTGTGCAATCGGGTGCCAATGAAGAGACTAAGAATACTTTAAACACAATTAAAATTGCAGGTACTATTTTTCCTTCTCTTTCTTTTTTGTTTGGAGATGGGAGTCTCGCTCTGTTGCCCAGACCGGAGTGCAGCAGCGCGATCTCAGCTCACTGCAAGCTCTACCTCCCGGGTTCACGCCATTCTCCTGCCTCAGCCTCCGAGTAGCTGGGACTGCAGGTGCCTGCCACCTCGCCCTGCTAATTTTCTGTATTTTTAGTAGAGACGGGGTTTCACCGTGTTAGCCAGGATGGTCTCAATCTCCTGACCTCATGATCCGCCCTCTTTGGCCTCCCAAAGTGCTGGGATTACAGGCGTGAGCCACCGCGCCGGGTCAAATTGCAGGTACTATTTAAGAATAAATCTGTAAAGTGCTTCTTAAAAAATCCGTATATTTTTAGCATTATATAGAATTAAACAAATAAACAACACAATGACAACAAAATTGTCTGAGTAACTGAGTCATGGGTAAATAGCAACATGTTTTCTAGATTGCAATAGTTTTAAGGATCCACATGGTCATCTGACTCATTTCAGGTCCATGTAACAATCAGTGGGAAACATGAGTTGGAAGATACATGCCTTCACCTTAAAACAGCCTAACGGTATCTAAAAACTATGACTAACATACAGTTCTAAAGATTATAGTCTCTTAATTCTATATTCTACTCCAAAACTGCTGGTGATGACTCTCAAGGTATTTAGTTATATAAAAAAAAATCACCTAATAACACTGAGGAAGAGGGAGATGGGTTTATGGGTTGGTGCTTCACAAACATCATTGCCAGGTATGAACCTATAAATATTAATGATCCATGTGCTTTGAAAGTAAATTGACAAACTAACAAGACCTGTAAATATGTAAGATTTAGACTTTGCCTACAGATTCCTGTTTTTATAACTGAAAGTTTACAATAAATCTTCAGGACAGAAAAGCCATCAACACCACCACTTCCATCTCTCATGGTAAAAAAACTCCACAACAACTTTACTGTTTATCTTAGAAGTACAATGCTTAGCACACAGAATCTCTAAAAATAAAACAACAAAAAGGCATGAGCCTTCTGGAGACATTTATTTCTTCAGTAGTATAGCAATAAAATGCTTATGAACATTAAGACTTTCAGGAACTGTAAATAAATTAGCAACTTTAAAAAAATTAGGCAGGAGTATTGCCTGAGCCCAGGAGTTCAAGGCTGTAGGACACTATGGTACCTGTGAATAGCCTCTGCATTCCAGCCTGGGCAACACAGTGAGATCTTATCTCTTGGGGGAAAAAAAACACAACCTAACAGAAAAACACACAACTTACACACACAACTTACAAATTGTATGGAGTCTGCAATGAAAAAAAGAGAAGTTTTACTTGTAGAACGTTACTAAACTTGGTTATTTTGATATTCCACCCATTCACATGAACCATAAGAAAAAAATGTATTTGTTCTTCATCCTTCACTGAACTTTTTAACTTTCAATTTTGAAATGACTTCAGACTTACACAAAAACGGCAAAGACATTTCTAAGAGTTCCTTTACATCCTTCATCCAGTTTCCCTAACAGCAACATTTCACAAAACATGGCACATTTATCGAAAGTGCAAAATTAACACTAGTACAACACTTAACTAGAGACTTCATTCATATTTTTCCAGCTTTGCCACTTATGTCCTTTTTCTGTTCCAGGACCCAACCCACCATCCATGTTACAATGACTTGCTGTGTCTCCTTAGCCTCCTCCATTCTGTGACGGTTTCCCAGTCTTTCCTTGACGTGTTTGAAGAATACATGTCAGGTATTTTGCAAAATGTCCTTCATTTGCACATCTTGGTGTTTTCTCATGATGAGACTGGGCTTACAGATTTTGGGGAAAAATACCACTGAAGTGAAGTGTCCTTCATATCGTACCACAGTGGGGAGGTCAGCATGATGATGTCAACATGATGATGTCAACATGACTCACCACTGGTGATGTTAGCCTTGGTCACTTGGTTTAAGGTGGTGTCTACCAGGTTTCTCCACTGTTAAGTTACAGAGTAATTTTTAAGTTACTATTTTTCCCTGTCCATACTCTACTCATGAAGGGAGTCACTAAGTCCAGCCCACACTCACGGGAGGAGAATTAAGCTCCACCTCCTAGTGAAAGAAAATCGAAAATTTTGTGGATGGGCCGGGCACGGAGGCTCGAGCCTGTAATCCCAGCACTTTGGGAGGCCGAGACGGGCGGATCACGAGGTCAGGAGATCGAGACCATCCTGGCTAACACGGTGAAACCCCATCTCTACTAAAAAAATACAAAAAACTAGCCGGGCGTGGTGGCGGCTCCTGTAGTCCCAGCTACTTGGGAGGCTGAGGCAGGAGACTGGCGTGAACCCGGGAGGCAGAGCTTGCAGTGAGCTGAGATCCGGCCACTGCACTCCAGCCTGGGCGACAGAGCGAGACTCTGTCTCAAAAAAAAAAAAAAAAAAAGAAAATTTTGTGGATGTATGTAAAAACCAGACAAGAATAAACATTTTGGGTGATATATATGAAATTATGCAAGTATCCTAGTAGAAAATTTGTATATTTTCATTAAAATCATTTTTAAGACTTCTGAATGCTTTAGAAAAGTAGAGAATTCAGAAACTTTTTCCATAATTAGATTAACTAGATTACACATGGAAATGTTTTATGAAGACTATTTTTTTATTTTAAAATCAAATTCAATAAATGCAGTACTCCCGCAAAAGTCAAACTTAAAACCATGCATTTTTCTTATTTTCTGTTATGATTCATAGACTCACTTAGATAAGAGGTTTCCAAAATGAGTTGTTTTTCATTTTTGTACAGGGGCAGCTGGTCACTTAATACCTCAAGTGCTAGCACTCAAGTGCAATTTTACATAATAATTTTTTCCAAGAGCATATAACCACTTTATAACTTGTTACTTCAAAAACTTCAAAAGGAGGTGGTCATAAACCTATTCAGGGTCTCAGAAAGAAACTTCCAATTCCAATAATAACCACGATGATAAAGAAAATAATAATAATATCAATAAGGAATGGAACGAGCACTGGACACCCAGTGTGTTTCACACTCAACCATCCTACCTCTCCATAAGAGCCATTCATACACCACGCCATGATGTTACTATACCTCACCTGTATAAATAACTACTCTGTTCCCTGGAGCACGTTCCCAGGCTCTAGAGAAGGATAAAAAGTTTCCTCTGATAATCACTTTACTCCACTAAAAAGGGTCTCAAAGACAGCATAAAATAAGACATGGGACTCCTAAAGGCACAAGAGTAAAATTCACATTTCCTTTGCATTGTAATACCTTTGAACAAGGGACAGACCTAAAGAACTTGACTCACTAGCCCATCATATTGCCTAATTTATCTTTATCCAGGTAAATTCTATATCTGGACAAGTAAAACTGGACTTAAACTCTGATCAATAATCTGTAAATTGGCCGGGCGTGGTGGCTCAAGCCTGTAATCCTAGCACTTTGGGAGACAGAAGTGAGCGGATCATCTGAGCTCGGGAGATCGAGACCAGCCTGGCCAACACGGAGAAACCCCATCTCTACCAAAAATACAAAAATTAGCCCGGTGTAGCGAGGCACAATCACAGCTACTCAGGAGGCTAAGGCACGAGAATTAGGTTGCAGTGAGCTGAGAGCACGCACCACTTAGTTCCAGCCTGGGTGACAGAGTGAGACTCTGTCTCAAACGAACAAACAAACAAACAAACAAACAAAAAACAATCTGCAAATCTCTGGAAGGTGCGGTGAAGCCTTCTTGCTACATCTTATTCTGCTCCTCTAATGAAACCTGCTTCTCAAAGGCATGCAATGAATGTTCAAGTTTTCTTTTTGATATTTGTATGGGATCATAACAGTGTTCTTTTTGTTTTGGGGGATGGGGATGATTACAATAGAATTCAGGCTCTGGAACCAGACAGCTGCTGGTCAGTTTCACTCACTCGGAGGACTTGGGCAAAGGCCTGAGACACAGTCAAACCCTACTGGCCTCCACGCCACTTCTATGTGTAGCACGTGGATAATAAATAATTTACTCACAGTGTTGGGAGAGTTAACTGAGTTGCTGTAGATAAAGCAGCACTAAGCATGATCTGTCTGACACCAAGATCTGTGCTCATTAAATATTTACTGTGATAAAGGTGTTAGAATAATAACATGGCAGCTAACTCCTCCAGCAGGAATTGTGGGGTAAGAGCGGTGTAAAATCAGGTCCTGGTGCAATATTTCTTCAACTAACCTTAAGCATGCCCCCTAAATTCACTGAGAATACTTAATTTCACCATGCCCAAAATAGGGAAAATAACATTTATGCCACAGTGAGAATTAAATGCAATTGTGAATCTGAAACATGAAGCATACAATAAGTGCTCAACAAACAGTGGCTATGTATAAATGCATACATCCACATATAAACACAATTCCGACACAGACTGTTTTTAAACACTGCTTATAAGGTAAAATACATTTTGAGTTTGGGCTGGGCGCGGTGGCTCAAGCCTGTAATCCCAGCACTTTGGGAGGCCGAGACGGGCGGATCACGAGGTCAGGAGATCGAGACCATCCTGGCTAATACAAAAAACTAGCCGGGCGAGGTGGCGGGCGCCTGTAGTCCCAGCTACTCGGGAGGCTGAGGCAGGAGAATGGCATGAACCCGGGAGGCGGAGCTTGCAGTGAGCTGAGATTCGGCCACTGCACTCCAGCCTGGGCGACAGAGCGAGACTCCGTCTCAAAAAACAAAGAACGTGCAAATGACTTGTAGAAAAATATCTCACTTAAAAGATGGGGTGAGTAAGGCCAGGCGCGGTGGCTCACGTCTGCAATCCTAGCACTTTGGGAGGCTAAGGCAGGCAGATCTCCTGAGGTCAGGAGTTCGAGACCAGCCTGGCTAACATAGTGAAACCCTGTCTCTACTAAAACTACAAAAATTAGCCAGGTGTTGTGGCATGTACCTGTAATCCCAGTGACTCAGGAGGCTGGGGCAGGAGAATCTCCTGAACCTGGGAGGCAGAGGTTGCAGTGAGCTGAGATTGTGCCACTGCATTCCAGCCTGGGCGACAGAATGAGATTGTGTCTCAAAAACAAAAACAGAAAAAATGGGGTGAGTAAATAGTGGTGGCATAAATGCATCCCATTCTTTATCAAATATTTATCAGATAATTATGTGTTAGGCAAATAGTTATATTAACAATCAATATTATACTAAGTAAATGGCCTTTGGCACTTCTTTAAAGCAAATAAATACTACACACCAAAGACAGCACTGACTAGAGAAGGGAACCAGCCCAGGTTGCAAAGCTTTGGTTCAAGTCTTTGCTGTAATACTTCCCAGTAGTTTGACATTGGGCAAGTGATTCCACATCTTTACGCCTCAGTTTCTTCACCTATAAAATGGATCTTTGTCTCAAAGAAGCCGAGAGAACTAAATGAGTTAAAGAATCCATTTAATATATGTTAGTGATTATTCTGATTTTTGCTTTATAATATCACATAGTATTAAGATAATTTAAAACAGGAAATAAGAAAACTGGACATTGTAACAGCAATAAGTTAGAAACCATCTAAATCTCAGTTTAGTAGTGAGCAATTTAAAAGTACATAGAAATTATTAAAAATGTATGTTATATTAATATAAACAGCATAATTTTATTGAAAAGAGTGAATGAAAATCCAGTAACAACAGAAAATAAACATCATAAAGATTGTATGAGCATGCGGGCTTATTTATACACAAAATACACTCGTGTAGATGTGCCTTTTAAAATGCCTAACAGGTATAGACTGGTGCTGAATAAAATATTAACAGTAATGATTTGGGGTGATCAGATTTGGGAGGATTTTCACTTCCTTCTTTGTACTTGAGAATTTACCAACTGTATAAATGCTGAAGCTTTTTTGGTAAAGGAAATAAAACAAAAGGGGACCCTGGAGATTCTAACACATAACCACAGCACAGCTTAATGAAGAGAATATTAACTTACGCCCACTCGAAGGTGAACAACAAATCCTGTTTGAAAGATGGGAAACAGATGAATAGCAGTAGCATGAAATCACATTAGTATTTTCAGAATAGATGTTAAAACTTCGTGAAGACGTATACAATAAGGAAATGATAAGATCAAGTTGGACGAAGAAAAAATTCTGCTCATATGCATACTTTGCACATTTGATCAAGCTAATATTTTTGATAACATTTTCTTTATGGTCCCCATTTAGGAAGTCTGTAAATACCTGAATAAGATAGCTGACAGCTGAGGAAAACTTCTAAAAAATCAGATTTTGGGTAAGTAGAAAAAAGCAAAAGTCTAAAGACGGGTTTTAATAGGATGGCCTTTTGATATACCAGCCCCAGTCTAACAACCCCACCTTCCCCAAAAGACGAACAAACAAATTCAGACTTAGGAACTTCTAGTTAAATGGGTCACAGAAGCTGGCATCTTGAACCTGAAGATTCTCAGAAGAAACAGAAGTCACATGCCTATCAATACTTTACACTGACTTTATAAAATAAATTGTTACTCTGTCACTGCTGGCAACTCTTGGAATAGGACCAATTATCCAGAAACAATGAATACCACTGCTTCAGGTATAGGCAGCACCTGTGCCCGGAATAACTCCTCAACAATCTTGTCAATGATCTCATTCTAAGAGTTACATGCTTAATGTTTGTATGTTTGTTTGTTTTTTTGTTTTGTTTTGTTCTACTTTCAAAAGAAATTACAATTTTTAAGACAATTCTTCGTGAACTGATGCTTTTAAAGTTCCTGTTTCATTTGGAAATTGTAGAAGTCTTAAAGTAATGAAATGGAGTGGAAAGAGTATCCTAGAACTATAATCTGGAGTCCATTTGTCCTACTGAGCTCACTTTTTGCTCTTAGGATGCGTCACCACGTGAGATTGTTTAGAAGCACCACGGCAGTCCATCAGTCCGCAGAGTGTGATGGGACCTTCCGTGATATGCCCTTGTGTGGAGTGCACCTGCCTCTTCTTGCCTTCTGTATCCTGTCCTCTTCTGAATATTTCTCAACACTGCCAAGTAGATAAGACATTGCACTAAGGATAAAATGAATTTTGGCTCTGAGAATAAAAGCAGCATCTTTAAACATAAACATATAAAGATTGATAAATGTTACTTAGAAATTAAATAAAAGAAGAGTGAAGGAAAAAAATGTAAAGCTACGAGGAGCACAGCAATCTGCTCCGAGCTGCACGAGTGCCAGTTTGTGGGCCCCAGGGCTCGGCAGGATTTCTCTGTACAGTGCCAAACTCCAACAATATTGTTATGGTTAGAAAGGAATTTCTCACAAGAGCTAACAAAGGCAGAAGGTCATAAATAAACCCAGCAGGATTGCCTTGTCAGTTCTCATTATTAGCGCTGCAGGCGTTTGCTTTTCTATGGGCTTCTTACAGGTTCATTTAAGTGTAAGAGTTCCTCCTCAAAAATTCACATGCTCGTAAATAAAACTGTTCCTAATCTAGCAAAGTAAAATACTTGAAAAGTAAGAAAATAAGTAAGCAAGTAAATAAACAAACACATAAAGGCCAGGAGACCTGCAAAGGGCGAGGGATACTGCCGCATGCCCCAGAACTTCATACCTGAACTCCTGGCCTGATTGACTACCCTTAGTACTGACCACAAGAATTGTCTGAAGAATTATATCTGGGCAGGAAACGATGCTGAGCTCCTAAACTGATGCTGACATATATTATAAACTGAGCAAAGCACAGCTGTGTGATCATTACTGTAATTATGAAGTGACATTCAGTGTTAACTTTATTTTATTGAAGATTTTTAACCAGTAACAAAAAAGGAGGTGTCAGTATATTAGCAATAGGAAGAGATGTTGATATTTAGCAATTTAGAATATCAAAACTTAACAATAATTCCAATACAGATTTTTATGCAAAGGAAAAAAGATCTGATAGACTTCATTTCATGTACTACTAACTAAAAAATATATCTTTTAGCAATAAGAGAAATATATTTTATCTTTCTTTAAAAAAAAAGAAAATGAACAATTTAAGGTAACACAGCTTCTTATTCTTAAAAAAAAAATAAGGGAAACACATTGGAAAACAAAATAGAAAAAAAATAATCAGTAGTGCCACTATTCAGAGCTAACTAAATTGTAACAGTTTGCCCTATTTCCTTCTAGTCTTTTTTCTTAGGTATAGAAAACATATCTTTACACATAATACGTATGCAAAAACAGCTATGCTATCAACTGACCTACTTGCTATCCTCTATCAGGAAAAATGAATAACATCGTGCCTTTTAAAAGAACAACTACAATTTCCAAGGAAAAATATTATTCCTATAGGCTAGAACGCTGGAATGCCGCTTCATGTAGTCAACTAGTCAGTCCTAGAAGCTGAAGTGTTAAGTACTGGTATGTTACAAAGAAAGGTATGTTTGCGGGATTCCTTTCCACTAGCTTGCAACCTCTCATTACCTACCACTCATGATCATTAGTGTCAAGCTGATACTGATTCTTCACGGGAAAAAGTCTCCATGTTTGCTTGAGGCACTGGCAATTGGTCTATGCTCTGAGCATTCAAACAGGATTGCCCTTGAATAACATAACATTACTGGTACAAGGAACATGAATACATGCTGGAGCAAAGGGAATTTAAATGTTCAAGAGTGGCAAAAAAACCGAGAGGCCTCACTTTACATTGGTGAGGAAAAGTGGGTTTTGTCAGAGAACATTTCTGAAGCAGCTAAGTAACTGTATTAACTGTAGCCTACCTGCAAGAAATTAGTAGTGTTAAATTTGCAATAGGTTGCAAACATCATATTAAATTTTATTAGATTAATGGCTTTATAACCAGGTGGCCCATGGTTGACAATGAGAGCCATAAACAGTCTTCAAGAACTTGCTACTGAATATTCTGACAACAGCAATAAATAGTAAAAGCAAGGTTCCCATACCTGACACACTCAGGACATGAATAATATAAAAAATAAATGGAGCTATATTTAGACTTGTGACAGCTGACCTATGTTATTCTCAGCCAAACTAGACGTCATCAATTCTTAGAGCAGTTTAGCAGATGTTAAGGGAGCTCACACTTGAGTACAGAAAAAGAAAAAAAATAACCACAGTATTTCAGATAAAAACGTGATAGAAGGTAAACATTAAAATGTAGGGGGAGGCTAAATTTCACTCAGAAGAGAAACACTTAGAACTGCACAGAATTTTCAGAACTGAAAGACCACAGTAGACATTTACTCCTATTCTGTGTTTTCGAAATGTGAAACAGAAGTCCGGAGAAGCTACGTTATTCAGATCAAAACTACGTACAGGTTCTACAAACACAGACTATATTAGGAAGCAGCTTCTAGATGTATTCATTAACAGCATCAGCGCAGATATTGATAGCTGCATCCAAGAGGGCAGAGGATGTTTTGTGTGCACCTGTGTACGCATGTGTGTGAGAGGGTGTATGTCTCTAGTTAAGTGCATTCTCTAACAGTTGTTTCACACTCTGTAAGCACATGGCGATCTCAAAATCATGTTTCATTTAGTAAAAATATAACTTTGTAAATGATAAAAGGAAGAGCAAAATGCAAAACTATGCAGCAGAAATGTCACAGTATGCATAAAAGCAGGATACACTTTGATAGATCCTTTGGTGACTTAAAATAGATCTCTTGTTTTCTAATTTCCACCCTTTGGTGGGTCTCACAGAATGTTTTCTCCAGTTCTCCAATTGCTTGGACTTGCAAACATATTAATATTTAGTGTATCTCCTTGTGGGGGATCCCCAACAGCCTGCGTTGTGCACAGGTCCATAAACCAAGAGTCCATCATCAGATTCAGCTGAAGACAGCTACCTCCCACCAACACAGGCAGAAGAGAATGTCTTCATCATGAGCCTACCTGACCTGTGCAGGAGACCCACCTCTAATACAACACAAAAATTCATGATTAAGTTCAGAGGGAATTTAAAAAGCAGTAAGTAAAATGTATTTTGTCATGAGTGCTAATAATTCTGCTCGAATTGATAAGGCAACGGATTTTTTTTCTGTCGGCTGATTCCCCATGGGATGCACAAGAGTGAAATAAAAGAGAACCAAATTGTGAAGACAGAATGTTTTGTGAAATCACAGTCCATGAAGGAAACCATCTGCGATCTAGCACAGTTCTCAACTTACAATGGATCCCTGGTGCCAATGGATGTGATAAATAGTTTATCGTATAAAGTTCTGAAGTTATCTATAATTGTTTTAGGTCTTAAATATATGGGGTATGGCACAAGCTGAATTTAAGTTCCTGAGAACAGTTGACTGTGGAATTAACTGCACCTAAGGAGAAGCTGACCATGTATACTCCATAATTACATATGGCAGGATACAGGAAGAAAGGGGGAATAAAGGGACAAGACGAAAATGGGGAAAGAGAGCAAAAGACAGAAGAACACAGGCACTGCACAATATGCAGAACAAGTGCATATTATAACACTTTCTGTATGAATAAACAAACAGGTCAATGACCATACACAGGGTAAAAAGCAAGGAAAGCAGACAAAGGGTCGGGCAGATCCAGCAAATAATCAATATTATTGAAAACCTTAACCTATCACTGCTAAGCTAAATGATACAGGAAACTCTACGTGCACATTTGAGTAGAAGAATCTTTGTGAGAAGCAAAAAAAGGTGGCCCTATGGGCAAGATGCAGCCCCATACAACCATGGTTCCTCTGTGGAAGGAAACTGTACCCCGTTCTCAGGAATGAGGGGAGCAGGGAGACTCGTCTTAGCAGAGCGCACCAGGCCAGTTTCAAACCCCATTTGTTCTCAAGAAATTAACACTGGATGCGCTGTCACAGTGACCCTGCTTGGCACTAGTAGATGGCCTGTATTTCCCTGACAGATGAGCAGAGCTTAGTGGTTAGGAGCATGGGTTTTGGAACCTGAACTTGGTTCACTCCTTACTTCTACTGGTTACTAGCCATTCAGCCTTAAACACTTGACTTAGCTCTGAGACCTCAATTTCTTCATTGATAAACTAGTAAAAATACTGCTAAAAATCTTTGTTTATAATGATGTAGAAGAAAGCCGTGGAATCTCTTTGGCAAACAGTGAGAACAAATAATAGCACTTTTTGCTTTTTTATCCAAACCATTTTTTAATGTCATTTAATCCTGACAGCCCACTCAATAAGTAGGGACAACTAACTGCATTTCATACACAGGAAACAGATTCAGAGGGTGAGGTGGTTGGGCCATGATTTCAGTCCAGCTCTCTGTCTTCAAAGCCTGTTTTCAATGTTCTGAAGTCCACTCCTCTAATACATGTTTTTCTCCTTTCTACTCCCACACCAAAGGAAAAAAAAAAAAAACAAGCCAGAGAAAGAAATTTTTAAAAATTGTGCTCTATCAGTGTTTTCCAGGAGGTTCACGGTTTTTCTGAAATTAAAATCATTTAATAATTCAAGTGCATCTCCTTCCTCTCCTAGCAAAACAAGTATTATTTTTGCTTTGATGGAAAATGAAATCTCTCCCACTGCAATAATTACCTCCCAGATCTTCCACGGGAACAGAAAATGGCAAAACACCACTCCCAGTATCCTAACGAAGGGGCTAAATGATTCTATTATTTGGAACAAAAGACCACCATGAACTCAGACATAAGCTATCCGTTAAGGGCTATAATATCATCATACAAGCAAGACAGTGTTTTGGCCCAAAAATGTCATTAAAATTAAAACTTTCTTCATTGAGATATTTATATATTTAATGGAAGATATTTTAAAACTAATTGTGCATTATATTTTGTATTTAATTGTCAGGAGACCATTTAAAATTCTGAGATTATATACAGTCCTCAGAAAACAGTAATTACAGAAGAAAGAATAGTAAAACCAAAATAGAAAAGAATTGAACTACACCTTTTCTTCCTTTCTGTAATTTTTAAAGGGTAACTCTTGAGTAACTGATTTTGAAAGTAAAGAATATTCTCTTCCATGACATCCATCTTGTCTAAAATTTCTTTTAGTTACTGTATGAAACAGTAAAAACTGATACTGACAGAAACTCCTTGAATAAGTTTTGTGTTTTCTTCACACAAACCCTCTTATATTTTAAAGTGAAGAAGATTGTTTTTTGTAGGCAAGACTGAAAAAAGGCTTACCATTAGTGACCATCGGCGACTGGAAATTTAGCTGACTTTGATTCAGACAATGTGGTGGGGGTGGGGACGGATGGATAAATTCAGACAGTGTGGTGGGGGGTGGGGACCGATGGATAATGACTCAAAAGAGGCATAAGGGGGCTTTGGGGGTCCTGGTGGTGTTTCTGAACTGAGTACTGATTACACAAGTGTGTTCATTTTGAGAAAACGTATCAAGCTGTACATTTAAATTTGTGCATGTCCCTGTATGTCACGCTTCCACAATATTTACATTAAAAAATGGACTTCTACACAATGACAGCGTAGTCATTTGTCATGGCATTAGAGGAAATAAACCAGCCATCACCCAAATCCTTATGGTCTTATTTCATCCTGATAGGTCAGCACTAATGTGCGTTAAACTCTTCTTCAGTATTCTCCCTGAAAATATGACCTGCTCTCAGAAAAGCAAGAAGTCCAATTGAAACGGAAGTTTCTATGGGTAGGTAATGGTTTGACCCCTGATCCCACTACCATGATTGTTCCACTTCTCTAATGATTTCTCTGCAGGGGTCATTTACCAGTTCTGGGTCAAAGACCAACATGCCCATTAAGTCAAGGGGTCACCCAAGCAGTGCTGGATGTATTTGAAAGTAACTGTACCATAAAGGCACCTTTCCTCAATTAGAGATGGTTTCTGAATTTAAAATAAAAGTATAAACCACAACATCATCATTATTTATATTAACGAATTCAGAGGCATACACATATGGAATGATAGATCCCGATTATGGTACAGAACCAGTAAATACCCAGAGCAAAAGTAGTTTTGGCTTAAAAAAAGAGAGGCAATTTTACCTTCCTATCTTCAGTAGTATCACGTTTGAAAGCATTTTTCATTTTTCTCTCAGATTTTCCTTCAAGTTTTCATTACTTTGAACTTCTTTTAACTTACATTCCTCACGACTTTGACCAGCACGGTTATATATGGGTTAGATAGGGACTTGGAGAGGTGAATTTCCCCAAATATGATAAAATGCTGCTTTAATACTCTTTTAACTTAAACACTACTTCCTTACTTTCATATCTATAAATGTAACTATTTGCAAATAATAATTTTTGTTAAACAAACTACTCCAGTAGAGAATGAATGGGTTGAGCCATTTGGACTTGGAAATGGAGTATCTGCTGGAATTATAGTCAGTTCCTAATAAAACAACAAAAGACAGTAACTTCCTCTACTGCTTATTTGTCCTGAAGACGAAGGAAAGGGAGTAGTCATCAAAAAAAGAGGGAGAGAAAGTGAGAGCCTGGGCTGAAGGGCAGGGGGCAGGCCAAGGTTGTGGCTGGGGTGCACGCAGTATCAGGCAGAGGCCGGAGCCAGAGGTTAGAAGCTGGATCCACCAGGGCGGAAGCTCTGAAGTATAATCCACTCAGCTGGTCAGGAGAGGGTGTGGGGACAGTGGGGCATGACACTCATCAGGCGTAGCAGCTAGAGGTGCATTTGGAAGTGTTCTCGGTGCATCCAGCCAGGGTTGTGCGTTTTCCACTTGATGGACTTTGTATTGGGTTACAAGTGCTCATGAATAAGAAGCATTGGAAGAGTAAAAATTAAAACAAATCAAGTCTTCACTGTTCACTGGGAACAATGATACACTCAAACCACAGAAGAAACCCTAAGAAGAATGTTTCCACATCATCATAAAAACTGAGCATAGCTTCTAAGTGTTTTATTTTGCTCTTTAATATTACAGACTAAACATGCATTCTGCAGAAAGGAGCTTTAGATTCTCATGACTATTCCTGTTCAACAGACATATGCAAAGTTAGCTTAAAGAGCAAGGCCAACTCCTAAACTGGCAGTACCTATCATCAGACCAGATATACTCAGATAGCTCAGGAAAAACTGTATCAGTCAAACGAGGGGCTGATCAGCCAGGGAAGAATCTCAGAGGTGCTGCAAGACAAAGATGACAATGGGGGAGGGAATCCAGGCCAGTGAACATTAGAGATGACTGCACAACCAGAATGGGATTCCTACTGTGGAGATGCAGGTTTCCGGCTAGCCTAGTCGGATGCCGCAAACCTTCTGATTATTTAACCACCTCATGTTCTGATGCCCCCCCTCACAGACTGGCCTCTCCCTGCGGAGGTCGGCCTGCAGGTAGAGCACAGCAGTGCCAACCAGGGTGGCCCGTGAGTCTTCATCTGAGAGGGGTCATCTATCTCTCAGTATTCTCCTGGTAACATTGGTTTCTGAGTCTTGTAAAATACAGAACCAGACCTCAGTCTTACAGACATTTGCTAAAGGAAATGTCACCCTGTGATAAGTCATGAAAAACTAAAACCCTCCCTGATAACACACTAGCCATTTGGATGTTGTACAAGGACTAGATTGTCAGGTCTACCCACCGGCAGTAATTCCATACATAACAATGACATTGAGAAGTCTCACTCATTGGAAATACATTTCATATGAGTTTTATATTTTACACACATTTTATGTTGGTAACTCACACGTGCTTGGTAAGTTAACATACTATTCTTCCACACTCAATTCTTCTGGTATAATAGAATTAAATTCACTTTCTATAGGCAAGTCAAGCAATAGCACAACTATCTAAAAACATATCTAACAGAGGAAGAAATGGCCTCTGTGATAAGCATCTTGGTGTGGGAAAGGCACTGGCTTTTTCTTAGCTGCATGCCCCACTGTATCAGCTACCTAACCTGTAAGGCTGTTTCCTCCTTTGTCAAAGTAGCATGATACCACCTGTCTCTTAAGGTGGGGTGTTAAAAGAAATGCAGGGCATCTGGTATTTGCTTGCTGCTCCGTAAGTGTAAGAGCCCCAGCCCCCACCCCTTCTACCCTTACTCAACATTTCACACTGGCATGAAAAAATGGCTGGTGGCTCATTTACCTGTCCTGGAAACGGTCCTCTCTCCCTTGGAACTTGATGGTAATCTAAGATTCAAATGTTTAAAAGAAAAAAAAAAAGGGAAAAGCCACCATATTAAAGATTCTCTACATTCTTCAAATCCAAGATGAGGATGGTCAGTAGGATCCATCCGTTCTCATTCTGAAAAGTAACTTATTTCTTTAAAACATATTTTAGGCTGGGTGCGGTGGTTCACGCCTGTAATTCCAGCACTTTGGGAGGCTGAGGCAGGTGGGTCACCTGAGGTCAGGAGTCCGAGACCAGCCTAGCTAACAGGGTGAAATCCCATTTCTACTAAAAATACAAAAAATTAGCTGGGTGTGGTGGTGCACGCCTGTAATCCCAGCTGCTCGGGAGGCTGAGGCAGGAGAATCGCTTGAACCCAGGAGACAGGGGTTGCAGTGAGCCGAGATCGCGTCATTGCACTCCAGCCTGGGCAACAAGAGCAAAACTCCATCTCAAAAACAAACAAACAAACAAACAAAAAAAGGCATATATGCATATGCATATATATATTTTAAAACATACCAGATTAATAGATGCTTTGTATAAAACAACAAACATTACAGGAGGAAGGCAAGAAACGAGTGCTCATCGGACCACTGTCATCAGTTTCTTATGGTACCCTGTCCTCATACCTTCTA
This sequence comes from Mandrillus leucophaeus, assembly GCF_000951045.1. Taxonomy (NCBI): domain Eukaryota; kingdom Metazoa; phylum Chordata; class Mammalia; order Primates; family Cercopithecidae; genus Mandrillus; species Mandrillus leucophaeus. The sequence goes on along the minus strand of NW_012101654.1, from coordinate 1,840,143 downwards.
TGAATATACAAGGGAAAATTTAAAAATCAAACTTCTGTCTACAGCAATTAACAAAAGGAGAAACAGGCCATGTGCAGTGGCTCACACTTGTAATCCCAACACTTTTGGGAGGCCAAGGTGAGAGGATTGCTTGAAGCTAGGAATTCAAGACCAGCCTGGGCAATATAGTGAGACCCCATGTCTACAAAAAAATGCAAAAAATTAGCTAGGCATGGTGGTGTGTGATTGTGGTCCCAAGTACTTGGGAGGCTGAGGCAGGAAGACTGCTTGAGGCCAGCAGTTGGAGGCTGCAGTGAGCTATGGCGCCACTGTACTCCAGCCTGGGCGACAGAGGGAGGCTCTGTCTCTTAAAAAAAAAAACCAACAAAACAAAAGGAGAAACAGAAACAGGGGAACACACAATAGGAAGAGAAAGCAAAAGAATCTAATGTTGTAGCTGTTACTTGGAAAAGTAGATTCGGCTTATCATGACTGCTTTGTCAAACATTTTATTATCTCCAAAAAGTGACAGCAGTGACAGCACGCATGGGCTGTCTTTAGCTCCTTTCATTTTTGCTGTCTCGCTTTTCCCACTGCAAACTCAGTGGTTATTAGCTGCCGGAGAAATTTACCATGGTGATTCTTCCATAAAAATACTTTCCTCCTACCACACGATGCACGTTTGGAAAAAAAACATGGCATAGACATCTCAGTTTAATTGTTCTTAATTGGGTTGTCTGAAAAACAAAAACAGGCTTTTTTATGCTGTGAAAAAATACACAAAGGGTGGAATCACCTATCTTTTTTATTTCTGGTATATTATTTAAGGAAAGGCACAGAGTAGGCACTTTATTTGGATGGATTAGAGTCATCAGAAAAAACATGGGAACTCAAATTTGTATTTCAGAGAAATAACAAGTGTATGTGCCATGCAATATTTGGACTTTCACTAAAATTTTATTCATTGCTTATGTGAAATTCGACTACAACTGGGCAATCTTTTTTTTTTTTTTCCTAAATCTGACAACCCTGAGATGGTAAAAGCAGTAATAACCATGAGTTAAAATACCCATGCCCACTGCCCAAACTCCTCCCCACAACTGTGAGATGTCAAGCAAGGGACTTCACCTCCTGGCTCTTCTGTTCTGTTCTCTATGAAATGGGATATCACCTGCCACACCTCGCAGGGGTGACGTTAGGAGCACTTCCACGGGCTCGGTACCATTCTAGGTGCTGCCGATAAGTAATGTAACTCTATCTTCACCACTTTTTGAGATACTTAACTATTATTGCTCCCATTTAAAACTTTACTGTTATAATTGCCATTATGCAAACAGCTAACAAATGTAAATTCAAATGCAGCTAGGCTCTTAATGCGGTAAAAATAAATATATGATAAAATGAAGAAAGACACAAATAGGAGATACTACAGTTAAAGAATTAGAAGGAATTAAACTCTGACACACACAAAAAAACAAAAGATTGCCTCGGTTGAGGGGACAGCCAGAGTCGAGAGTCCACAGGAGGTGAGACAGACCACAGAAGACCCTCTGCCCATCCAGAGGTGCCACAGCAGGTTGCGGGGTGGGGAGTGGGCAGAGCACTCCACTCTGTAACATTTTTTAAAAAGGCTGAAAATAAAAAAGACCAGCAGCTCCATGGGGAAGAAGCTGTAAAAGATCATTTGTGAGTTAACTAACCATAGATGGGCAAAATTAACCTTGGTGTGGACAAGGAATTTGTTGAGATGGAAAGGAAGGACAGCCCAGAGAAGCTGAGAAGGAAAAAATAGCAGGGGGTTAAGGACTGAATCAAAAATGTGTAAAGTAAACCATCAGCAGATATTTATTAGCATCTCAGGATCGTGAATCTGTGCCAAGACAGCATGGTCGGGCTCTTGAAAGTGGTAAGACAAGGAAAGAATAGTAAAAAAAAAAAGTTCAGATTTTGCTTCACATATATTAAAATGCTTTCAAAATTACTTTAAATCTATATGTTAACCAGATTGAAACTTAGTTGTTGTGTGTGAATTTGTTGTTATTGAAAAGTATTATTTAAGAAAAACTACTAGTGAAACAAGTGATATTGAAAAATTATTTATTCTTCTATGGCACTAGACCTTGGAATTTTACATTTATTAATTAAGGTATGTAATGTTTGTGTTTGCATACAAATACACACTACTGTGCAAATAATTATTAATAATTATTTTTGTTCCAGATAATCTTAAAAAGTTGCGCACATGCCTACTATACCCTATTACAATGCAAACATTGAACACCCTCTGCTTTACCATCGTATTGGTTCTAAATTCAGAGCTGAGAGGCACTATGCTATATAATTTACCTTAAGAACTGTCTTTATCGACTGATGGATTGTTTTCCCAGATGTGGACTTATCAGTGGTCTCTTTAGTACTGGTATCTAGACAGGGAGTTGGCAGTAAAATTCCTGTTTCACTAATTACATTCCTTTCCAAAAGTTCACCCTGCCTCGGTGTCCAGGTAATTGCAATTAAGTCAGGAATCTGGTAATTAGAAATTCAAGTGCCCTGCCAGGAACAATACACTTCCTCTTGACGTGCTGCCCACAAGAACTAATTCACTTGGAAAGGACAGAAGCTGATGTGAAGTGGCAGTGTAGATGTTGATTAAGCAACAAGCACTGAAATAAATGTTTCCCCTCCTTGTTCTAAAACAAAATGCATTCTATCTCATTTAAACTCCTAGAAAGCATGTTGTAAATTCTGAAATGCACAGACAAAAGCATAATCACTAATATTCAAAAAAGCTTGCTCTCTCTCCCTCACAAAATCTTTCCCAGGCCAGGCAAGGGCTTTAGAACCCACCAGGTCTCCCAGGCAGTAGAAGTGGTGTGCTAAGGAAATTTAGGATCACTTGTATCTTGCTAATCATTGTTTAACCCCAGAGCTTTCCACAGGGCCTGATCCACTGAAAACAATAAATGTTGAGTAAACCAGTCTCAGAACCTCTTTGTTAATACTCTAATCTCAGAAACCTTTTGGTAAAATATAAGAATAGACATTTATTTGACTTACCAATAGATTAATTTCCATTACATGAATCAGACTCTTAACAAACCTCATATTCTGCAGTGTATTATCAAATATTTACAAACAATTCACTATGTAATGAAGATTTCAGGTAAGAAAGGAAAACACAAACATAGTAAGTAACTTTATCTCTCTAAAAAGCAAGGGCCTAGCTGATTCTTTAAACCATTTTCTAGGTAATGGAGTAATTTCACCAGCTTCTTTTATTCCTGACATCACATAACTCTATTATATAACAAACTGTTATACATGATAATGTAAAACTTCCATTTATACATCAATTTACTATTTTCCAAGCACTTTCACATTTTCTCATTTGATTCTAAAGATACACAACTAATCAATATATCGTCTCTTAAGTCTTTCTCAAGCCAATAGATACCACATACTGTTGATACATGAATATATTTTTATTTAAAACAAAAAAAATTTCCAAACTAAAGTACCTTTGGCTATAACCCATCTCATTGAAACATCTAGGCAAGGTGTTTTAGGGCCTCCAAGTCTTTCCCACCAAACTCTTCAGCCCCAGCTAGATCTGCCTATTCATTTCCGCCTGTCTGTGAGGCTACTCTCCTCCGCAAGGAGCTAAGTCAAATCTCCTTCAATGCCTGATCACCCCAGACCACATAGTATTTTCCCTCTTCTGTGTCATATTAACCACATATCGCTGGTCAGGTGCTACCCAGCCCCATCTCTCCAACTGCATTGCCAATGATGAGGGCCAGAACCACGTCTGCCACCGCTAGGGTCCTCATCACCCAGCACAGGTGAGTGAGGCAGGAAGATGCTGTGAGCCACAAGCTGTCTTCCGCGGATCACATGGCTTGCTTCCGTGAACATCAGGCCATATGAAAGAGGATGACTGACTTCACAGTTGCAGGAAATAAATAATTTGGCACAAAGATCAAGATAAAGTAGGGCTGGGCGCGGTGGCTCACGCCTGTAATCCCAGCACTTTGGGATGCC
>NW_012101654.1:1832786-1834418 GCF_000951045.1 Mandrillus leucophaeus | reverse complement strand
CCTCCTGAACTTAAACGTATTTAAAAAAAAGAAGAAAAGTTTTCACACAAAAAAAATTTAAAACAAAACTCAATTGCCTAAGTTTCTTATTATATGCTCCAAAAAAAGTCAAAACTGAACATCAAAATTTTTAAAATATGGTTTAGACAAAATTTTTTTCTGAGCATTTCAAGTCTATCAAACTAACCAGACACAGCAGGGCCTTCTTTTTCTATTATTTGCCCAGGAAGATTCATGAGATCATAACCAAACATAACTACTGGAAGAAACTGAGATCATAAAAACCTTCGACAGAAGCACTGAAAACAGAAACGTAGCGCATTCTCCACCCACCCCAGAAGTGCATCAACTGCACAGTAAGAGCCTGTGGTAAGACATTACTTATCTTGCTCTATGGCAAAGGTTCAGAAGCTCACAATAAAACTGCTGCTATGATGGATAGCTCTGTTAAAGATGTTTATCATTTATTTTCAATGTTGTCAGTCAAATATGTTCCATAATATCCCACTCTCATTTTTCCAAAGCTGCATTTTAGAAAAATTCAAGTTAAGGACATTTTGAGTACATGTAGAAAAAAACTTTGTATCTTTAAAATCTGAGGGCAAATGTGAAATCAGTAGCTGTGGGAGGCGGATTTTTAAGATGGCTCCTAAGACTCCCAGCCCCTGGTATACACACCCTACATAATGCCTGATGCTAAGTGTGAGGGGGCGGGGTGTGGAGATGACAGATAACACTCCTGCGATTGTGTCACTTTCTTGGGTAGAAGGGATTTTGCAGATGTAATTAAGGTCCCTAATCAGTTGACTTTGGTTTAATAAAAGAAGATATTCCTGGGTGGGTCTGACCTAATGAGGTGATCCCTGAAAAGAGGTGGGGGAGATTGAATGCAAATCTCCTCCTGCCTGCTGCAATGTTGTGGAGACAGCCACGGAACTGCAGGTCACCTCCAGAAACTCAGAAGGGTGCTGGGTTAGCATGCGGCATGATGGTGGGAACCTTAGAACTCCAGCCACAGGGAAGTAAATTCTGCCAATGAGTGAGCTTGGAAGAGGACCCCAAACCTCAGATGAGACCACAGCCCTGATAATACCTTATCTCAACTTCATGAGATCCTGAGTAGAGGACCCGGTTACTGGACTCTTAGCTATAGAAATTGTGAGACAATTAGGAAGAATAGTTTAAAGCTGCTGAATCTGGGGGTAACGTGTTACTCAGCAACAGAAAATTGATACATTTGAAACCTCACTTACCTTTCAAATCTCACCAGAGGAGATCTGTAAGAATTTTCAAATTTTCCTTTTTGTTAGATAAAATTAGCTTTCTATTGTTATCAAGAATATTATAATCAAATTTAAGGACAAAAGAGGAGTTACTACAGTGAGCAGTAAAGGTTTGAAATTTAAGGTGATATTTACATTGATGTTTTCTTTTTAAAGCAAAAATTTTGAGTAGCTACTTCTAAAAGAGTACTTTGTACAAGTTCTACAGGTGAATTTAAATGACAAAGACAGAAACAAAAAAAAAAGATTACATTACTGGAAAGAAGGAAAATCAAAGGCATAAAAATAAGATGGGCAGGCCGGGCACGGTGGCTCACACCTGTAATCCCAGCACTTTGGGAGGCCGAGG
>NW_012101654.1:1830960-1832141 GCF_000951045.1 Mandrillus leucophaeus | reverse complement strand
AAAAAAATGTAAATGGTCTCCTTGTCCCCAGAGGAGGCACTAAGCTCCACCCGAGGCACCTGCTGGCTTCAGTGGTGAAGTGGCTCCTCTCTGGAAAGCCCCCTACTTCCCGGCTGAAGCCTGCTGAGGAGGATGCTTGCCAGTGGTGAGTTCTGTTCCCTCCTCTGCAGGTTTATGCTACGGGTTCCTCCAGTTCTAAAACTGAATGGAAAATAGACCCAAGTGATGCATCGGTGTGAAAAGAGACCCACCACTGGGGATGAGCGAGCTAGTAAAACGCTGTTGCAGAATGAGGTATGGCCGAGACGGCGGTGAACCATGGACAGGAGGGAGGTACGGGTGAATAGATATTTATGTGTTTTATGCTACAATAAAATGTATTATGTTTGCATCATTTTCAAAGATTTCTGCTTTAACCAATCTGATAATCACCCCCGTAACAGTGACATCTAGTAAGTGGGCCTAGGCTGTGGTTCTTTTGCCTTTCACAGCTCAGTGTGAACAACTGTTTCCACAAACCTTGCTCTTTAGGTAAGAACCACTTCCTCAGACATAGAACAAAAAGCCCCAGATAGGAAGCGAGGAGATGTGAGGTCTAGGTGGTTACTAGTCCTTCCATGAGCCTCACCTCCTACGTTTATAACACAGGGATAATGGATTACATAATTTCTCATGTCCCTTGTAGCTCTAAATCCTATCACCAGATTTACATGTTTATTATAAAATAATATAAACACATTATTTCAAAAAACTATAACTCACTACCATTTAAAAAACCAACTATTTAATTGGGCAGTAAGAACATTAAAAGATGCTAAGGAAATTGAAGACAGTTTGATGCTGCCTTGTGTTACAAATCTCAGTTTTAAGATACAGCATTTCCAAGTGGAAAAACCTAATCTAAGGCAAAGAATCACACAGCTTCCGGCCATCTACCTTCTTTTTTGTTTTTTTTTGAGACAGAGTCTCACTCTGTGGCCCAGGCTGGAGTGCAATGGCACAATCTTGGCTCACTGCAACCTCTGCCTCCTGGGTTCAAGTGATTCTCCTGCCCCAGCTTTCCGTATAGCTGGGATTACAGGCACACACCACCACGGCTGGCTTTTTTTTTTCCAGTCGGATTTTCTATCTTGTTGCTCAGGCTGTAGCACAATGGCGCTGTCTTGGCTCACTGCAACCTC
>NW_012101654.1:1825289-1830165 GCF_000951045.1 Mandrillus leucophaeus | reverse complement strand
TAAAAAGATGTAGAAAAGTTAATAGTTTTGTATACTGCTCTGTTTATACTATTGACAAGAGAAACCAGTCAAGACAGCACATCCCCAAAGGGCTATTGCTATCTTCAGTATAATTAGCTTAAATTCTGCATGAAAGGCCAGGTGCAGTGGCTCACGCCTGTAATCCCAGAACTTTGGGAGGCCAAGATGGGCAGATCACCTGAGCTCAGGAGTTCAAGACCACTCTGGCAACATGGTGAAATCACGTCTTTACTAAAAATACAAAAAATTAGCCAGGCATGGTGATAGGCACCTGTAATCCCAGCTACTTGGGAGGCTCAGGCATGAGAATTACAGGAGCCCTGGAGGCGGAGATTGCAGTGGGCTGAGATCATGCTACTGCTCTCCAGCTTGGGCTACAGAGTGAGACTCTGTCTCAAAAAATAAAAAATAAAATAAAAATAAATAAATAAATACAATAAAATAAATAATTCTGCATATTTTACACTGTTGTAACTCAGCCTGGTGAAAATTGCTCTTAGGGCTAGGTGTGGTGGCTCACACTTGTAATCTCAGCACTTTGGGAAGCTGAGGTGGGCGGGTCACGAGGTCAGGAGATTGAGACAATACTGGCCAACATGGTGAAACCCTGTCTCTACTAAAAATACAAAAATTAGCTGGGCGTGATGGCATGTGCCTGTAATCCCAGCTACTCGAGAGGCTGAGGCAGGAGAATCACTTAAACCAGACAGTCAGAAGTTGCAGTGAGCCGAGACTGCACCACTGCACTCCAGCCTGGTGACAGACCAAGACTCCATCTCAAAAAACAAACAAACAGACAAACAAAAACTGCTCTTAGGTGCTGTTGTTTGGTATAGGTTGCTATGTTTATCCAATCTTTGTCCATTTCTTAAATTATTTGAAGCAAAGTGCATCTTTTCCTTTGTAACTTCTATTTTGCTTTACAAGATATTCTGTATAAGCAGCCTTTCAGATTATGCCTGTGTAAGTTCCAAGAGCCCACTTTGGAATTCCAAGGACACTGATTAAAATATCCATAAGGAAACTTCACTTTATTTCACAAGGAATGTGCAAATAAAAGTGCCAATTATATTGGGGGAAAGTAATCAGCCCCAACAAAACTTATTTGAGTAGCATAGAGTGGCATCTGTCTACAGTTGACATCCAGTCCAACAGGCCGACTTGATTCCACACAGATCTATTACCATTCAATACCCTAGTTGAAAGCTATTCCCTGATCAATTCTTCTATATGAGATAAGTCACACGGGTTGAGAAGCTTGACTGTCTAGAGATAATTCAACAATACATTTCTTCATTTTACAAATATATATATATAGAACTTCTGCTACCCAACCTTTATTTTCATTTCTTCATCTACAAGACAAAACAGCACAATTGGAGACATTTTCCTACATCATTACTTGGTAAAATACAATGTACCTAGAAGCCCACAATGTGTAGAAGGCTTCAGCCTTCAGTTTTTAACAGTCTTTTTCTGCAAACTGCTGTCCTGGCTGCATTTTCAAAATATTTACGTATTAATTAACTGGGCAAAACTAAAATAAAGCAAAACACATCTAATCATGTAAATAACCATACAAATTATAAGATAATTTTAAATACTTTTATGAAATATGGATACAAACTAATATATCATGTGACAAAAGAAACAACATGAAAAGAAATACACCACTCTCCATAATTATTTTTGCATAAAAATATCAATACCTAAGTGTGTGGCGCATGAGGACTGTACCGACTGCCTCAGATCCTGTTACTCAAGAATCATCTGTATGCTCTCTAATTATATTTTTACATTCTCCTGGTATTATAAATATTCATCTTTTTTTTTTTTTGCTTTCCTCTGCCTGCATTTATTGAAAGATACACACAGGCACAAGAAGTCTAGCATTCAAACATTCAAAAGATACAAAGTATAAAATTCAGAATTGTTGCATATTACATTTCAGTATAACCTAAAGTACCGTGTGAATTTAAGAGGTTACAGATTACAAATAGTCATCTAAAATAAAAACGATTCCTTTAACATTTTTTTTTGCTTAATATGAGAATCCATTGTAAATTCTTATTCCGATTATTATTTACTGAATTCTAAACTGCATCTTCCGTTAGCATTTAAATGGATAAAGGGAGCTGCCTGGAAGATCTAGTTTCGTTGTGCTCATTTCTATCTGCTGTTTTAGTTTAAGGCACATTTTCCTTTATTTCACTTTTCCACAAGCCATAAAAAAACTCATTTCTAATTCATCCGTTCGTTCAGCTTAACCTCTCTTCTCAGCAATTAAAGCACTCTGCGCATCCCTCATCTATCACACAGCCAGCTAAATAATGCATTGCGTCCCCCGCTCATCTTTTATCATCCCAAATGACAGGTATTAGCATATCTCCCCAGTCAATTACAGTGCAGCAGAATAATCACAGCATAATTGGGCGAAAGCCACTCTAATCACCAGCCCTGCAAATGCGCAGAATAAAAACTGAGTGGCAGTTCAGACAGGCCTTGCTCTTGTCCATGACTCTAGCCAACAAGCCTGGCAGATCTCCATTTCCTGCCTTTTAGAACTTATCCTTTAGGGAGGTCAACTTCTCTGTGCCTCCTATGTAAAAGGAAAGAATGCATACATATGTGAATGGGAAATATTTACTGTGTGACACACATATACATGCATCTATTAATATTGTGCCTGTGATGTTTGCACATACTATTACACAGCACATCATAAACATTTCCACTGTCGATCAGAAAACAAAAAAAGTCATTTTATGAGTATGATGTCATTAGAAGTACTATTACAGGGTTCATATGAAAGTAAAACAAAAAAATTAACTTTTTAAATGAAGGTTATTTACTACCAAAATCGAAGCCCTCTAAGTGTCTACATGATAAAGAAATACCTTCTGCATCATAAAACTCAGGATTTCTTCTTCCCAAATTATTCACTTATCACAAGTAACTTTTTATTTTTGAGATAAGAGTCTCGTTCTGTTGCCCAGGCTGGAGTGCAGTGGCGTTATCTCTGCTCACTACAACCTCCGCCTCCCGGGTTCAAGCAATTCTCCTGCCTCAGCCTCCTGAGTAGCTGCGATTACAGGCGCGCACCACCATGCCCGGCTAATTTTTGTATTTTTAGTAGAGACAGGGTTTCACCATGTTGGTTAGGCTGGTCTCAGGAAACTCCTGACCTCATGATCCACCTGCCTCGGCCTCCCAAAGTGCTGGGATTATAGGAGTGAGTCACCGCATCCGGCCACAAGTAACATTTTTTAAATTGAGTTATCTGTTGTTCTTCCTTGTGGGGGGACTGGGTCCAGGGGGCTTTATTTATGATACACAAGGTGAAGCTCCTTTGGCCCCTCCCACCCTTCTGGGCATCTGAGATGGAAATTGGGGGTGGAAGAGCCTCAGTGAGGTGGGGGCTGAATTGGGCAGGGACACCCCACAACTGAGAGTGTCTCTCTTCCTTACGCTGGTGCTGATGGTCCAGGGGGCCCTTACCCCTTGGAAGCCATGGCATGGTTACTCTTGGACTGCAGCAGCACTCAGTACATGTGTGAAAAGCATGATGATATGAAGTGCAGGTTAACACATTAAGATGACTGAAGAAAAGACACATCCTTTTATAAGGAGATTAAAACTTAAATAAGACAAAAATAGGAATACAATGTGAGAAGTTTTAATATGTAATGTGAAGATTTAAAAAGAAATTCTAGAAATGTTTCGAAAATTTGTTTGAAATTAATTTTAGAATACTTCTTAAAATTTTATTGACTTTACCATGATATTTAATGTGTAAGAGGCAATCTAAGCCTATATCCAATTCTCATTATAAATAATATGTATTCATTTGCTGTTCTGTTCTTCACAGCCCCTCTTCCTCAATGAGATACAAAAAAAAAATATTCTGAAAGGAAAATTTAATTTGTGGAAGAGTGAAGGGAGGTTAAGAGACATTTCTTATAAAAATAAAAATGTACATGGCTTCTTAAGAAATAGCCAATTAAATGCTTTAAACTGCCATGTGTAGCTAGGGGAAAACAAAAGAAATTTCCTGTAGGACTTAACTTCCTCTATGCCAATTTCAAGGGCCAGTCCCGCCCTTCCCCTTCTCTTCTCTTCTGTACTTCTCCCCTTCCGTACTTCTCTCCCGTTCCTCACACTGACCCCTCCTTTTCACATGGCCATCTAAGGCCACACCTACAGCAAGCAGAAACCTGTCCAGCTACCAAAGGTAGGTCACACCTGAGGAGCACTCTGGCCAGAGAGAGGGAAGGCTTCACCCCACCTTGGCCAGGGTCTAGAATCAGCCCAGGCAGAGTGGCCTTGCTGGGCAAAGTGAGCAGCAAATCAAGGCAGCAAGTCTTTTTTTTCTCCAGACTGAGTCTTGCTCGACATTGTTACCCAGGCTAAAGTGCAGTGGCATGATCTCAGCTCACTGCAACCTCCACCGTCTGGTTCAAGTGATTCTTGTGCCTCAGCCTCCTGAGCAGCTGGGATGAGAGCCGCCCACCACCACGCCTGGCTGATTTTTGTATTTTTAGTAGAGATGGGGCTTTACCATGTTGGCTAGGCTGGTCTTGAACTCCTGACCTCAAGTGATCTGCCTGCCTCGGTCTCCCAAAGTATTGGGATTACAGGCGTGAGCCACTGCGCCTGGCCTCAAGGCAGCAAGTCTTGGTGACCTGGCACACTGGAACACAGAGCCACTGCGGGCTGCCTGGATGCTCTGCTGTGGCTGTGCACAGACGAATACATTACACACGGCAAAACTCTCTGCTCAGTGATTCCATTGTAATCAAGACACCAGCCGAATTCAGGAAAGCATGAGAACAGGCGACTATGACAACAAAGCAAA
>NW_012101654.1:1821556-1825239 GCF_000951045.1 Mandrillus leucophaeus | reverse complement strand
AAGTACTATTACAGGGTTCATATGAAAGTAAAACAAAAAAATTAACTTTTTAAATGAAGGTTATTTACTACCAAAATCGAAGCCCTCTAAGTGTCTACATGATAAAGAAATACCTTCTGCATCATAAAACTCAGGATTTCTTCTTCCCAAATTATTCACTTATCACAAGTAACTTTTTATTTTTGAGATAAGAGTCTCGTTCTGTTGCCCAGGCTGGAGTGCAGTGGCGTTATCTCTGCTCACTACAACCTCCGCCTCCCGGGTTCAAGCAATTCTCCTGCCTCAGCCTCCTGAGTAGCTGCGATTACAGGCGCGCACCACCATGCCCGGCTAATTTTTGTATTTTTAGTAGAGACAGGGTTTCACCATGTTGGTTAGGCTGGTCTCAGGAAACTCCTGCCCTCATGATCCACCTGCCTCGGCCTCCCAAAGTGCTGGGATTATAGGAGTGAGTCACCGCATCCGGCCACAAGTAACATTTTTTAAATTGAGTTATCTGTTGTTCTTCCTTGTGGGGGGACTGGGTCCAGGGGGCTTTATTTATGATACACAAGGTGAAGCTCCTTTGGCCCCTCCCACCCTTCTGGGCATCTGAGATGGAAATTGGGGGTGGAAGAGCCTCAGTGAGGTGGGGGCTGAATTGGGCAGGGACACCCCACAACTGAGAGTGTCTCTCTTCCTTACGCTGGTGCTGATGGTCCAGGGGGCCCTTACCCCTTGGAAGCCATGGCATGGTTACTCTTGGACTGCAGCAGCACTCAGTACATGTGTGAAAAGCATGATGATATGAAGTGCAGGTTAACACATTAAGATGACTGAAGAAAAGACACATCCTTTTATAAGGAGATTAAAACTTAAATAAGACAAAAATAGGAATACAATGTGAGAAGTTTTAATATGTAATGTGAAGATTTAAAAAGAAATTCTAGAAATGTTTCGAAAATTTGTTTGAAATTAATTTTAGAATACTTCTTAAAATTTTATTGACTTTACCATGATATTTAATGTGTAAGAGGCAATCTAAGCCTATATCCAATTCTCATTATAAATAATATGTATTCATTTGCTGTTCTGTTCTTCACAGCCCCTCTTCCTCAATGAGATACAAAAAAAAAATATTCTGAAAGGAAAATTTAATTTGTGGAAGAGTGAAGGGAGGTTAAGAGACATTTCTTATAAAAATAAAAATGTACATGGCTTCTTAAGAAATAGCCAATTAAATGCTTTAAACTGCCATGTGTAGCTAGGGGAAAACAAAAGAAATTTCCTGTAGGACTTAACTTCCTCTATGCCAATTTCAAGGGCCAGTCCCGCCCTTCCCCTTCTCTTCTCTTCTGTACTTCTCCCCTTCCGTACTTCTCTCCCGTTCCTCACACTGACCCCTCCTTTTCACATGGCCATCTAAGGCCACACCTACAGCAAGCAGAAACCTGTCCAGCTACCAAAGGTAGGTCACACCTGAGGAGCACTCTGGCCAGAGAGAGGGAAGGCTTCACCCCACCTTGGCCAGGGTCTAGAATCAGCCCAGGCAGAGTGGCCTTGCTGGGCAAAGTGAGCAGCAAATCAAGGCAGCAAGTCTTTTTTTTCTCCAGACTGAGTCTTGCTCGACATTGTTACCCAGGCTAAAGTGCAGTGGCATGATCTCAGCTCACTGCAACCTCCACCGTCTGGTTCAAGTGATTCTTGTGCCTCAGCCTCCTGAGCAGCTGGGATGACAGCCGCCCACCACCACGCCTGGCTGATTTTTGTATTTTTAGTAGAGATGGGGCTTTACCATGTTGGCTAGGCTGGTCTTGAACTCCTGACCTCAAGTGATCTGCCTGCCTCGGTCTCCCAAAGTATTGGGATTACAGGCGTGAGCCACTGCGCCTGGCCTCAAGGCAGCAAGTCTTGGTGACCTGGCACACTGGAACACAGAGCCACTGCGGGCTGCCTGGATGCTCTGCTGTGGCTGTGCACAGACGAATACATTACACACGGCAAAACTCTCTGCTCAGTGATTCCATTGTAATCAAGACACCAGCCGAATTCAGGAAAGCATGAGAACAGGCGACTATGACAACAAAGCAAATAAGACATGATATTTATTACTCTTATTATTTAGAACTTGTAATATTGTCAACCACAATTCTGTCAGACAACGTATTCCTTCAATACATAGGAACACACTAAGGCAATAATACATTATCAAAAGCCAACTGTTAAAAGACCAGAGTAAAAGCAGAATTTAGACAAAACAAATAGTCTCCCAGACTTTTTCTTGCTTCCAAACTTGTTATTTTAAGTTATAATGTGAAATGTTTTATTTGCATTATCACTTCCAGAGCTCTGCATGCATTTCTGTTGGCATATCTTTGCAAATGGACCCACAGGATGCATTACTTCAGTTGTAAAATGGTACTTTTATTGCTTATTTGGGAATATCTTTTACAAGTATTTATCAGTGATACATCTGTTATGCAAGTATTAATTCAACAGGTTTCTTAATCTAAATCTGATTTTTAAAAATCATCCCTGATATATTCTTTAATTCACATAAATGTTCTACTTGGCTTTAAGCATCTTCCAACATATTGGCTCTTTCAACACCAGCCACGTTGACATTCTCAACTGACTTGCAAAAATTGACACGGCTTGGGAAGAAGCCAAATTTAAGGCAGGAGGAGGGAAGGAGGAGGGCTTTCACCATCTGAAGAAACAGAATCTGCTTTAAAATTTGGCAGTGCAGACAACCTAAAACACACGCAATCAAAATCACTCCCATCTTCCCTGGGATATTTTCTTTGCTTCTTCCCAACAAAATCTCAAGCAGCTTGATGATTATTAATATGATCACAGTAACTGTATGCAAAGGAATTTTACAGGCAAGCCCCGAAACATGCCTCTAATTATATGTGCATGTCCCAAATGAACAGGTGTTTGAGGGTGGGGATAAGAGAATATATGCATTTTTATTATTACTAGAAAATTAAGTCCTCAAAAACTAGTGCCAAAATAATGTCCCCAGAGAAAAAGGGAGTCAATCAAACTCCAAATTATACAAGTAAATAAGCTTGCTTCCAGCGTAACTCCTTGCTCTCTTGAAAAGACCACTTTTCAGACACATAGCACGTGAGGCCATGTTTAATTCCTAATATGTTTTTACAAAAATGAACAGAATCTGACAAAGGCACGCATGAACGATACTAAATTATGGGCCCCTCCACTGACCATATCTTCACCACTACTAGAGCAGGGCAAACATTTCTGCACAGTGGACTTAGTAGATCTTGGGACAGCCGCCATGCTGTCAATGAATCTATCTAAACACTCTGCCATCTACCATCACCTGACAGAATACTTGGTCCGGAAGAAATGGAGTTCCTACTACACTAACAACTCCCTTGATCATAATACACTACTTCTGATTTTGCATATAATGCCAAAACATACTCTGGAAACATCATACCTTCTTTGCTGGGCTTTGTGGCCTACTGGGTACGCTCACGTCCTCCACAAACATCTTGTGATCACCTAGTACTTCACAGAGTGTGCTCACACCCATTCCAATTGGAATAAACTACTTTTAAAGAAAAATACTGTTTTCACTATTTTTTTTTTTGAGACAGAGTCTCGCTCTGTCGCCCAGGCTGGAGTGCAGTGGCCAGATCTCAGCTCACTGCAAGCTCCGCCTCCTGGGTTTA
>NW_012101654.1:1816964-1819576 GCF_000951045.1 Mandrillus leucophaeus | reverse complement strand
GCTAAATGTTTTTAAACAGAAGATTAGTATATGTTTTCATGTGGTTACACTCATAAAAGAAAGAACTATTTTATTGGGTAGAATCTTACAATGCAAAATTAAACATTCTAAATCCAAAATAATATATTGGTAGCCTGGGGACACATCTTAGGCAAATCAATGAATTAATGACCCCTTACAAATGTCACTCTAGAAGGATGCCAAATTTCATGACCCTGTTTAAAACTTTTCTATTCTCAAAATCTAATGAAACTTGTCAACTTTATAATAGTTTCTATTTCTTTCCTAAGCAGAACATCCCCTCTGCTTTATAGCACTTTACCCAAACAGCAAATTCCTTCTGTTTTCTCCTACCTTTTCAAATCCCTAGTTTTTAAAGCAATTTTTTAAATGACTGTTCTAATTATGAAATGTGTTATGCTAAAAGCTGTCTGTATCATCTACATACTTGGAACCTGTATTTTCTAGACCAGCTCAGGCAACAGAACTCATTGTTAAGATGGACGGCTCTCTCTATGCACTATGGCAGTGTGGCAGCCACCAGCAACATGTAATTGTTGAGATGTGGCCGGTGCAACTGAAGAAATGCTATTTGAATTTGATTTAGCTTTAAATACTTTAAATAGCCACACATGGCTGGTGACTGCCGCACTGGATAGCACACCTCTACAGAACCAAAATGAGCAATGAGAAATGATTAAAGCTGGAAAAATGTAACAAAAGACACAGAGTCAGAAACGACTAAAAACAAATGGACTTTTAACACAATTCAAACGGGAGCCCTCTAAGTTAGACGGATCAGAAAAAGAAGCTACAAGTGAACCTCCCGCTTTTTCCTAAGGGTCATTATTTGGTTATTGAGCCAGGAGACCCATTCAGACATGGGCTGCCATTGTATTTTTTTCTGTTTCCTCCTTAGCCAGTATGATAAATCCTATAGTTATAGACTGCATCATTTTGTTTTTATATGAGGGAAGTGAAATATAGATATTTTCATAATGATCAGACGTCAAAAGACAGAAAGCAGCTCAAATTTGATTTAAGTCACTGCCAAATATGATTCCCAGGCTATGTATTTTCCACAATTGAAAATACCTTATTTTAAAATGACAAAATAAATTTTTCCACTTTTATTCTATTTGAAATTATATTTATGGGTGACTAATCCTTCAATTTCCTTAAGTCAAACTGGAATGACATTCCATTTTGTAGAATACAATAAATAGATTCAATTAAGACAATTAAACAACAGAAAAGCATACAATTATATCCAAAGTTTGCATCTCTTCTTGGATTTTTCCCTGACATCAGATCATTCCAAAAGTTGTGTCTACAATGTAAGATCTGTGGAAGCAAGGACTTACTATTCTTACCACTGCCTCCCTAGTACTTGACAAATAACATGTATATCCCATAGCTATTTGTTTGAATGGAAAGCAGTGGAAAGAAGTAGAATGATATGAATGAATATAACTGCAGAACTTGATTAATGAACATATTTAAGATAAGCCAGGTTAAAAGGAACCAACTAGTTTCTGATGCCAGCCATACTCACTCAATAGCTTTAACAAACATTAACAATGAGTATGTCTTCCTTCAGGTGGGCATTACAGAGCTTAAATAGGAAATGCCAAGCTTACATATTAGCCCAGATAACGGGAGAATCGGCGAAGAAATCCCAGAATAGAGAAGAACACAGTAGGGACATGTTAATATCACACATTTTATGCTCTTAGCAATGATAATTGTTAACACTATCAGTAAAACTCAGATAATCATCAGTACTTATTCACTGTTTACCATGTGAAAGTCAATATGGATATAAAAACATGAAAAAAATGGATTTTCTAAGCTTACCATATTACGGGGGAAAATGCCACATAACGGAATAGGGCTAGGCCATATCACGCTGTCTCCCAAATACAAAAGAACACAAAAACAAGTTGGTAGCTGAGAAATTCCAAATGAGTCCTAAAGGCAGTGAGAACTGTTGAGCTCTGAGGATGGCACTCAGAAGGCTCCAATGCTGAGACAAATCATAGAAGAGAGAGGTTAGAATGGAGCCTGGAGGGAAAAAAGGATTTTGAAATGCAGAAAGAGGAAGAGTAAGCATTTTAGTGGAAAGGCAAGGTGGAGATTAGGCTGGAGGGAAGCTAAGGGCAGCAAAGGGCAAGGGATATTTAAGGGACTATGTTAGTTAGGGGTTGGAAGACCAGTTTGAATGCTGATGTTATTTTTCTCTAAGATATCTAATCAACCAAAATACAGGTAAAAAGTAATACAAGTCTAGGATTTACTTTAACATCTTATATTCAGATACTTTAGCTTAGACCTTTCTCTTTTATAGTAATAAATTTTAGGTGCCTAAAACAAATATTAAAAATTATCAGCAAAGAGGATTAAAGTTAAGTGTAGCCTTAGTGCGGTGGCTCATGCCTGTAATCCCAGCATTTTGGGAGGCTGAGGCGGGCAGATCACTCGAGGTCAGGAGTTTGAGACCAGCCTGGCCAACATGGTAAAAACCCATCTCTACTAAAAATACAAAAAACTTAGCTGGGCGTCGTGGCGCAGGCCTGTAATCCCAGCTACTCAGGAGGCTGAGGCAGGAGAAT
>NW_012101654.1:1813576-1815334 GCF_000951045.1 Mandrillus leucophaeus | reverse complement strand
TCTCGGCCTCCCAAAGTGCTGGCATTACAGGCTTGAGCCACCGCGCCCGGCCGATTTTCACTATTGAAAGCTGATCTAAAATGATATTAGAGTCCTAGTACATTGGGTTGAACCATATGAAATTGCCAACTTTACACCATTTTTTGAGCTGTGAAATGTCAATTCTGTAAGATGTAACCTAATATAGAGTTCCTAAACTTGAGAGGACTGATTTAAAAACAACAACAACACAGACATTGCTGGAATTTTTAAATGAAGTACATAGGCCTGGGAAGCAGCAACTTCTAGTTGAGCTTTACCACTAGACAGTGACTAAAATAAGTCACTTTCCCTCCCTCAGCCTTCTTCATTGTGAAAAAAAGAAATTGGAAAAATCTTAGGTTACATTTTCTCTTTGAGAAAATGATCAAAAATAACTGGCCAAGGCAGCTCTAAAGGAAATTAGGAAAGAAGATTAAAGGTGGCAGAAAATAAAAATCCTGTATTTTATCTTTCTTTTAAAAATTTTTGCCTGGCTTCACTTAATGAAAGGATTTGTTTGTGGACAACAACACAATGACAAAATTCTATTTTTCTCAAGACAACGAGAATACCTTAGTCTACGAAACATCAGCAGGAAGAAATGGAAGAATAACAAATGGTAAAACAGTTGCACTTTGGACGAATACAGGAGGCCTGTTAGCATTAAGGACCTGCAGAATTTTAGGGCTGGAAAGAAATTTAATGATGTCTAGAAATCAATTCTCCAACCTTACAATGGGACTTACAGTAGAATATGGGTGTGTTCAACTCCCAGTCAAGTAGTCTTCATTGTAAAATGTCAGGAAAAAATTCCTATACCATATTTAATCCAAAGCCAGACATCAGGTGAGACCGCTAACAGCTCTCAAGTAACTCCTCATTGGCCACTAAAGGCCTTTCATTAACAGGGCTCTACCCTGCCTCTTCACTGCATATGCTTTGGCCTCATAGTCTTCTGTCTTTTCTGAGTTTTAGACTTGTGTATTCCTCTAAAGACAGAATTGGAAAAAAAAGCTAAAATATCCCTTCAAAAGATAATTAAACCTAACAAAGAAAACTGCATCAAAATATTACAGTAAATATACATAAAGTATTTCCCCAAAATCGTTTCTAAATAAAAATAAAGCAAATTTGTTTTAAACTCAAACATGTAACTGTTTGAACTACCAGCAGATGGCAGAAGCAGAGGCTGGGAAATTTTCTAACAAAAGAAGAGAAGAGCTCAATATGGATTCCTGGATTCCCACATCCGGGAGAACTTAAGATCCTTGAGGTCCTAGAGAAACACTGCCGATTCCTCTCCCCACACCCCCTTGAATCTTTCTTTTAGAGGAAATAGTAAATTTTTTGCTTTAACAATATGTACTCTATAATTTTAATTTTGAGTCAATATTGAAACAGTATGGAATAAACTTGGTCCTCTACTGCTCTAAAGGTTTTGAATAGATTTTAATTAAATAAAAAAGATTAAAATGTAAAAATAAATCATATTATGAAAAGTAATATGAGTTCATACGATTATGAGTTCAAAAAAACTGTTTGCTAGTTTTGTTTCAATGACATTGGTTATCTTAAATATACTTCCACCTAAGTTAAAGTCACCCTCACTCAGAGAGTTAGCCAAGTAAATTCACTAGAAAACACGTCCCACTAAGGGTGGAGCTTGTAGTGAGCCAAGATCGATCGCGTCACTGTACTCCCGCCTGGGCGACAGAGCGAGAGACTGTCTCCAAAAAA
>NW_012101654.1:1790772-1811076 GCF_000951045.1 Mandrillus leucophaeus | reverse complement strand
AAAAACCCATCTCTACTAAAAATACAAAAAACTTAGCTGGGCGTCGTGGCGCAGGCCTGTAATCCCAGCTACTCAGGAGGCTGAGGCAGGAGAATCACTTGAATCTGGAAGGTGGAGGCTGCAATGAGCGGAGATCACGCTACTGTACTCCAGGCTGGGTGACACAGTGAGACTCTGTCTCAAGATAAAAGGAGCGGAGGGCTCCTGTGATCTTGTGGGGCCCAATGATAGCGTAAATTGCATCGTTTTTCTTTTTCTCATTCTTCTTGAGAGCAATACAATATGCTTCCCCTTGATTATCCTCGTAATTCATTTTCAACTGACCTCTCCATGTGTATTTTTAATAGTTTATATCAAATATTATTAAGAGTCATAAAATTCAGAGTTTTCTTCTCCAAAAGAACATGCCAGCCAAAACACCCTATCAAAATATTTTTGATTTTCTGGATTCTGATGTCCATTTAAAACTGGAAGACAGGTATAGCAAATGAATAAACTGGTAATACATATTTCTGTCCCTCCATCTTTCAAAGGGAAAAGTCTTTAAAAATTATTTTGATAACCAAATTACGTTATTGTCAACTAGGCAAGCACTAAGAATTTACCCCAGGAAATACACTGTATTGAACAAGAGATACATGTTTTCATCTTTGTCATAGCTTTATGCATAATTCACTCATTCGGCAGGATATTTAAGAATATACCCTGGAGGAGGAGGGGAAGATGTAACGTGGGGTGTTAGTGACATTATGTAGCAGAGAGGAGAATCTAGGATGAAGCCCTGAACAAATGCATTACTGCCTGTCTGTGAAGAGGAAGACGAGTCTGAGAAATCGAGGCCAGACCTGTAGGAGGTGTATCAACAAAACACTGCTGAGGAAGCCACAGGAAGAGTGTGTGCCAAGGAAGAAGTCCATTAGGTCAAACGCGCAAGGAGGCAGGCACAGGGCAAGCAGTGGACTGCTCTGCTAGATTTGGGTGTGTCATTAGGGACCTCAGTAAGAGGAGTTGAGTGGGGCAGAGGTGACGGTGGCTAAGAAGACGGGGAGTAAAGAGTGAGAGGCAGGTACAGGGTACCCCCTATCAGTTCCATCAGTTCTCAGGACATTCAGAAAACAGACAAGGTGCTGGGGCTGACCTTGTTGATGCAAATCCCAGTTCTGTTATTGATCGGTTGTGTGAACTTGAGCAAGTTCTAAACTCTGAGTTCCTGTTTCCTCACCTAATACTGGGGATAACAACAGTGTCCACATCTCATATGAGAGTGGATTAAATAAAAACGTGCTTTTCTCTAATTCTGGACTTAGCTACCTAATCAAAACACGAAAAACATTCACAGTCATGAAATTTTGAAGTAACTTATTAGATTAATAAGATTTCCTAAGAAATTTATTAAGAAGTTTATTAATAAGTTATGTTTACATGTTGTTTTAATGACTCCGGGCTAATTTACATACTCCTTTCTTGTTTACACCCCTTACTATAATTTTCTATACTACTATATGTTAGAATCCATAAGCAACAAGTCAATGTTTTAGTCTTTTCCCTATATTTAGTAATATAATCACATATGTACACATATAAATGCTTAGCTGATATATCATCCCATTATCACCAGCAGCTTTAGTTAGTTCATTAATGATATACAAGGCACAGTGATCCTATAAAAAGAACCAATCCATGTTGGTGGCTGCTGGGACTTCTGATTTATTTTTCTATAGAATTATAAGCTTTATAATATATTCAAATCATGATCAAAGCTGAAAATAAGAATAGTGGTCTACAGTTTGCAGAACTTTACCAATAAAGGCATATATTCACCCATTTTTTATTTTGAAGCACTTCTATTCACCTCAAATTCTTGTTCCATTATAAATAGATATAATTTACAAATAATTATCTTAATTATACCTGTATAGAAACAAACTCAAGAAAATAAAAGTTACTTAAATTCAGAGGAAAAAAACTAACACCACCGGAAAACAGCAGAAGTGCTTGTTTACTATACTGTGAAACAGTTTCAGCATTTCAAATTCTAAGTTACCTTTAAATGAGATAGGCCTAACAAAACAATGAATCTCTATTTGTGCAAAATTAAGATGTAAGAAGTAGGAGAACACAGATACTTGCCATTTGACTAGATGAAAAAGTTACTCTCGAATCAACCCTAATAGTCATGACAGTTTTGCAGAACCACACACTGGTTTCCCTGGGTTGTAGTTTCACCACACGTACATACAAAAATAAGTCGTTTGCACTGCTGGGTCCCAACGTGTACACTCATTTTCCAGTAAGACTGACAAATTTGTGCTAAGTCAATAGTAAGCTTGTAAATTCAATTCTGCTTAAGAGAAGGCAAAGCATACAAGTATAAAGAAGTAGTAGAAAAAAAGTACAGAAAGATAAAGGCTCATTAAAGATCATCACTAAAAGGAGTGGCGACACACATGGGACACACACTCCATCCAGTAGGCTCAGAAGTGCTCTGTGCATTTGCCAAGAGGGTAGCATGTGTTACCACAGTGACTCAGACACTTGAGTTACCTTTCCCAGTGTTATAAAAACAGGAAGAAACACCAACTGTGAATGCGTTTAAAAACCTGACCAATGCTGAATACCTAGACCTTCATGAAACAAGGTAATTTTGGCCGGGCACAGTGGCTCACGCCTGTGATCCCAGCACTTTGGGAGGCTGAGGCGGGCGGATCATGAGGTCAAGAGATGGAGACTATCCTGGCCAACATGGTGAAATCCCGTCTCTACTAAGAATTCAAAAATTAGGGGGGCGTAGTGACACACGCCTGTAGTCCCAGCTACTCAGGAGGCTGAGGCAGGAGAATTGCATGAACCCGGAAGGTGGAGGTTACAGTGAGCCGAGATCACGCCACTGCACTCCAGCCTGGCGACAAAGCGAGACTCTGTCTCAAAAAAAAAAAAGAAAAAAAGAAAAAGAAATAAGGTAATTTTTGGAATTCAAAAATATACTTGCTGAATTCCAGATAATGAAGCAGTAAAATGTCAAATTTCCCATTTTTAATTAGATGTATAAACACTTTGGTATAGATCAGCAAAAGCTAAAAGCATCTCTTATTGTGAAAGTCACTGGATTGTTGAAAAAAATTTTCACTGTTGTTTCAACATATTAAATTTAATGCTATGAGATCAGAAGCCGTGGCTAACACCTGTAATCCCAACACTACTCTTTGGGAGTCCAAGACCAGGGATCACTTGAGGTGAGGAGTTCAAGACCAGCCTGGGCAACATAGTTAGACCCAAATTTTTATAAAAAATTAGCCAGGCATGCTGGCACATGGCCAGCGGGAGCACTGCTTGAGCCTGGGAGGTTGGGGCTGTGATGAGCCATGATCATGCCGCTGCACTCTAGCCTGGACAACAGAGTGAGACCCAGTCTCAAAAAAAAAAGTTAAAGCTACAAAAGGAATCTGTTAGGTTGGCCACAGAACAAACGCGGAGCCTTCACACAGCAGGACGGACTATGAGGGCTGCTGGCTACACTAATCTTCTATAATATTGCTGCATATTCAGTAAGTATGAAGGATTATGAAAATGAGCTCATAAGAACTGACCCTACAGGTTTATTAAAAATGCAGTGAATATTCCACATGCATGCTGGGCATTAAATAAAAACTGAAAAATTCACAAGACAACCACATGTTAAATACTGTAAATAACACTGAGTTAGGTTCTATTTAGAATTAATAATTTCTTTTAGTAATTTTTGGCAAATACAGAAACAAAAAATGTATTAGGGTTATAAACTTGCGTTTTATCAAGTATTTGTAAAGTATTAATTTAATTTTCTTCATACATATTTAAGGAAGTAAAATCTTGCTACATTTGTAACCTCAGAAATTTTGCTTTTGGTAGTATTACAGTGTCATCTTACCTGTCATTACTGCACAACTGGTAGACTGGGCTTTTAAAATGTCAAGCACATAGGATGAAAAATGGTAAAAAGAAAAAATACATAAATAATCCAATTTGGTTTCAAGCCAAAGATGTAACACATGGAAGAGTCACGTGAGGGTCGTCACCAATACCTGGTGTTCTGTAACAGTTTCTACCAACCTTCCTATTCTCCCAAACTGACTTCCAAAGTAACTGATGGCACCTACCCTATACTTCTACACCTCTATAAGAAAATGAAATCAGAGTTCTCTAATAAGTGTCTCCCAGTTTACTCAAAATTTAACAAATTTAAAAAGCATCAACAAATATGTACAAAAGGCAAATGTCTCCCAATTTACTCAAAATTTAACAAATTTAAAAATTATCAGCAAATATGTACAAAAGGTAAGTAATCTGATCAACAATTCAGGTCTGGAAGATTGTAATTTTTAAAAATCTGTAATTCTTCCTCTCGTGTTCTCTATCTCAGAGTGACACCATACAGTCCCTGGACTCATCTTGGGCTCCTGTCTTTTCCTACTCTGCACACCCCAGCAGGCACCAGACCCTGCATACTGAGGTCCCAGTCCTCTTCCCTCTGATACTCCTTCTACTATGCCAGCTCAGGCCTGTGTTTGCTTTTACTGGGTCTATTCAATTGCTTTTGACTGGTCTCTGGTTTAATCCATCCTCCAAAAAGTGGCCAAAGTCATCTGTCTAAATTGCAAATCTGACCACTACCTGGCTTAAAATCTTTTAATAGTTTACCATTTTCTACAGGAGAAAAATATCTTTAACCTGTCCAGTCTCAGATCTTGCTACACGGGCAGAACTTAACTACTTTTAGCTTCCTCTGATATTTTTCATGGTGGCTGTTCTACCTGAAAATAGCTCTCATTTCTCCTGCCCTCCTTTCTTGCCTCAATATAACCCAAGCCCTCAAAACTCAGCCCAGGGATCCACCTCCTAGAAAGCCTTGCCACTCTCCACTCCACCTGACTCGCAGCCTCTGGCATGTTTCTTGCATGGATACAGCCACCCTGTGGGATGATTTATCTGCTTATAGGCTTAGATCTGTCAACTGGTCATGAGGTCCTCACGGGAAGGAGCTGGGTTTTCAATCTGGTTGTAACTGGACTGTAGGGGTTCTGTCTGAAGCAGGGATGTTTAATAAATCAATGAATAACACTGGAGCTCTGAACTAAACACAGCACTCTGATAACATCTTACAATTCAGTGCCCCTAAACTGGGGCAAAATTTAAGTAAATCTTGTGCTATGCTGAATTGAAATTTAAAAGTGAATTACTACTAAACGAAACTCTTATTTTCCTGTACTGTTTCTCATATTCTCCACAACAAAGAAGGTAACGAAAACACTACCACAGTCTAATCTTAATCACAATAAGATAAATCTTAAACTTGTGAAGATTTTTAAACCTCAGTACTTTGATTTAAAAAAAAGTAAGTCCTCTCTTGTTGAGCCTTCAAGATCCACCTAGGAGGAACTGACAAAACCTCCACAAGGAACTACATCAGACTACACACCTTGAGTCCAAAGGCTGTATCCTCCGAGGCCAAGACTTCAACCTGAAATCATAAGGAAAAACATAATTTAGGCACTATCAAAAACCTCTTTGAGTCTAGCCACAGAAACCAGACACAGGCATGGCCTAGAATGGAGAGTTCTGAGAAAACTGGCATTCAATGTATGTCAGTTGTCAAGAGAGATCTATGAGTATCTTCCAGAGCTGGGTTGAAATCCCAGTCACCGTCTGGGTTTCAGTTTTATAAGACGGCGGGAGCTCCTATCAAACGAATCCATCTGCCATCATGTGGACGTACTGGTTGAAGTTCCTCAAAAACAATCCAGGAAGTGAGTAGAATCATCCTTCTCACCTCAATCACATGATGCATATGCCTTTTGATCTTTTACTGACAGACAGTGAGGGGAAGCTGCCCTTTGTGGAGCAACCTCACTACGCATATGTGCTACCAGTAGATTCTTGTCCTGCTCAGATCAGAGTGGGCAGCGCTGGGTCTCTGGAATGTTGCAGAGCAAGAGCTCCTGAAAGCAATACTCTGGAAAAGGCAGGCAGAGTCTAAGCAACAAGTTGTGAAATGATGGCAAAACTTCAAGACTGCCTGTCAGTCTCATGCATTAGAAGACAGAGCTCATTAACATGAATTTTAAAAACCTGCGAGGAACAAGACGTGTATTGATAATTACTGTTTTTTAAACAAAATTATTCAGTGTGGTGTGTAAAGCTTTTAACTTTGACTATTGCAAAGTACCAATACACGATGCAAAAGAACAAGGAAAGAAGGCAACAGAACACATCTGAGTATTTTTAAAGAGGAAGACTGGGTGGGCGGGCAGTATCAGACTGCAACAGGCTTCACTGTCAGTTTTAAACCTTTTAAAATTAGGCACGTGTGGCAGGTGTTTAAGTAGAAGGCATATAGGCCTATCTAATGTATCCTGCTATAAAACAAAATTGGATTCTTCCCTTGTGGAAAGAAAATATAGAAAGGAAGACCACGACAATAAGACTTTCATCCAGTATGAAAGTAAAAGGCTCAAAAAAAGAAACAAGGAAGCAAATTGTCTTCTCCAACTGCTTCACTGAAAGCCAGGCTCACTGACCATCCCCTGGCACTGGCAGAGGCTGGTGCAGAAAGCAAAAGAAAGATACTACCATTAGGGATGGAGATGAGCAGCCTCGTTTTCATAGAAAACCATATGTTGCTGATACCAAATATGATTTTAGGCTAAAGACTGAAATGTTGGATCAATTAAAGCAGAAAAAATCATTTTAAGTTTCACCGACAGCATTTCTGTTTACAGTTTAATTTTCAACGCTGTTAGGTTTAGAAGCAAGGCCTTATTATCTACTTTTCATTTAAGAAAAGGAAAAAAGATTACATGTTTGAATTTCCCAAGCCCTGACTTTCACAATGCTAGATTACTAACCTCAACTATTTTTAAAATTAAAACCTCTAATCAACATTGGAGACTTTAAAGGAAAGGTGCGAACAGGAAATTTGCTGAATCTTAAATATTGTGAACATCATATGACATTTGCTTGTGAAGTACACATATAGATCATATCTGCATACCTCACCCTTGATGTGCTATTTTTAACACACATAGAATTATTTTTAAAATATATTACAGTTTAACTTTGCAAAAAAAAAAATCTTCAGAGTGTGAGTTCTGCATATTTTATCATATTATAATAAGTCAATGTAACAAGAAAATTCAATAGCAAATAGAGCTGTATTTAAAGATAAGGCTTTAATATATTTGACAACTTGAGGTGAGAGCAAATCAAAGCTTTCGTGTGAAAATTTAGAACTCTCCCTGTGGCTATTTCAGCAGACAGAGACAGTGACAGACCTTGGGGGTGGGAGGAGGGAGCCAGATCTCACCAGGGCACCCTTCACCCCAGAATCTATCTCCAGCAGGGCTGGCGGAGTTGTTTTGAAACTCTTAATATACCTTAAAAAAAAAATTAATTATAGCAACTCTACAAAAGTATTTGTTTTGTTCAAAAGCACTGTTGTTTAAATACATATGTACCCTAGTTCAAGTAGCCTTTACATCCTCTGTTTCTGTAAGATTTTAATATCAGCAACTACAGAAAATCAGCTGATTTTAAAAACATAAGATTATCCTCAATTTAATACAAAGGGAATATCAATGTCATACAAGGTTTTCACATTGGGTCTAAAGAGCATTTTTACCTAAGTTGGAAGGAATCCCCCTCTAGTGGGAGCAAAGGAGTATTTCAACTTTCACACTTGATTTCCAGGTAGTAGTCATAAAAGTTACCGGCCGAAATCAGCTAAGCTTTTTTTGTTCCTTTTGTCATAAATTTGAACAACAACAACAAAAAAGTCAATAACTATATTTCATAAGCCCAAATCACCTATCATTCTTATTCATAAACTAGAAGTAGATCTGTGCTAATCCGATTAAAACAAGAACATACAACTGAAAAACTCTGGTAAATTCTCAATGGAAAAGACTGGATACTGTACTGGGAAGATACAGCATTGATGTTAAAATATCAATTCTTTGCCTATCATCTGCATTTATCTGCTCTAATCTCAAAAAAACCATCACTCATTCATAATACACACTTTCCAGACATTTATTAAGTGCAATGTTTTGTGCTTAACGTCATAAGAAAATCAAAGTGATGAGTTTAGCTTAGGTATAACTGAGTGAAATGTATTTAAGTATCCATTACACAGTCAAAAATAAATTCTAATTCAGAAATGAAAAGATAAGATTATTCATGGTGTCATTTTTCTTTTTAAACTTTGATGTGGGGAGACTTAAAATTAGCAGTAAGAAAAAAAGTCACAGGTTTAATCAAATGTAAAATCAGGACATAATAGCCAACGTTCTCCTCCTCCACACAGATGCCGTAACAAATGCAGAGACAAATTTGAATACTCTGATGAGACCCATGTTTCACTTCAATGGGAGAGAGAACTTTTTAAGGGTTCCTGAAGTACAGAGGTGTGAAGGGGCAGGTTTAAGACAACAAAGTAGAAACTTCCTAAAGCCAAAGACAAGGCCCTTTCCATTAACTCACACTTATTTCAAATGTTACAATCAACATTTTATAACACAAGTGCCGAAAAGGATTCCATTTGTAGAGAACCTCTAAGAGCTTTGTGAAAGTTCAATCTGTAAAGTTCAGCAGCAGCTAAGCCATTTACAGTCCTCACTCTCCTAAAGCACAAAAACCTTCCATTGACATCTCTTTCCCAATTACCCTATGCCCCCCCTCCACCAAAAATAACACAAATCACCTTAATTTCCAATCATTCCAGTAAGAAAATTGGGAAAACGAGAATTCATGAATTTGGAAGTAAAACTGGCTGTACTTTCCTTTCTCTTTCACTTTCAAAGTCCTTTTTATGTTCATAATGTAAAGCACTCATTGAAAACAGAGTATACTAATTCTAGCAGCATTATCATTAAAATAAAGCAATGCCAAAACTATGCTGCAATTTATTTTTCTTAGATAGTTCTAAAATCAGTATCACTGTCACAAAAAGAGGAACTAAAGTGAGAAATAATGCCCATTTATAACAATGTGTAACGAACCGTACTCATAACTAAAGGAATACAAATAAAGTCATATTGTACTAAAGATTAAACATCGTGATAATTACAACATATACACAGGTTTGGGTAATTATTCAAATCATAGCCTTGCACTGCTGATGAAAATATATACTGGAATAAAATACAATTGGCAGTATCAATCAAAATGCACATGTATACGATTACGTATTAACCCCAACAATTCCACTGATCCTGAAGTATAAAAATAAAGATTTAAAACGATGTTTACTGGAGTTGTTTGTAACAGTGAAAAGTGAACATAACGAAATTTTCATTGCCAAGGGAGTTAAGTTTATAGTAAATTAGTGTACAGCCGAACATAGAAGACTATGCTTCAGTTACAAAGATTGAGGTAAATCCGTGTGCAGATAAGAAAAGATTTCCAGGATAGTCTATTAAGTAAGAAGAATGGAAAGGGTGTGCACAGTAAGCTACCATCAGTTTTTTTAAAAAAGGTGGGGGTGAGTCATATACTTGATGTACTTAGAACGTTTTTGGACAGAAATGGAAGAAACACATCAGTGTAAGAACTTTCCCCAACAACTACATGTGCTTCTTATTCAATTAAAAGTAATTAGTTAAAAAAAAAAAGTCAATAACATTATCCATTGTTCCATGTCAATTAATAATCATAGAAATGTGAATAAACATCTTATCTTTCAAGGTGGCAAAAATTAAAAATACAGTGGTCCAGGTTTATGCGTACACCTAGGTTCTTCAACATCTACGGTGGGCCAGCAGCTAAGAACAGCCTGCCCAGAAAACAGTCTTCCACTACGTATCAACATCCTCAAACATACTCATGCCCATTTATCCAGCAATCACGCCACTAGAAAGAGCTATCTTAAGGTTACAGTTTGTGATCTACCATTTATATATTAAGCATGTGCACTACATTATTTAAAATAACATTAGAAAAAAATGTACAAATATGGGAGATGGTTAAAGTATGGTATATTCACCTGATAGAGCATTAATAATCATGAAAAATTCAGGTTTTAAGAGATATTTTGTAACATGGGAAAATGCTCATAACTGTGTTCAATGTAAAGAAATCAAAAACAAGAAATTTGACATTCTAAATATTCAAATGTATCCATTTGTTTCCCCCAAGTTTCTAGAGTTTGTGCCATGCTGGAAAATGTCTTCCTCATTGAGGTATTTTTAAAAATATTCATTTTGGGCCAGACATGGTGGCTTACAGCTGTAATCCTAGCACTTTGGGAGGCTGAGGTGGGAGGATCACCTGAGGTCAAGAGTTCAAGACCAGCCTGGCAAACATGGTGAAACCCTGTCTCTATTAAAGATACAAAAATTAGCCGGGCGTGGTGGCGCATGCAGGTAGTCCCAGCTACCTGGGAGGCTGAGGCTGAGGCAGGAGAACTGCTAGAACCAGGGAGGTGGAGGTTGCTGCACGATCGCACCATTGCACTCCAGTCTAGGCAACAGAGTGAGTCGTCATCTCAAAAAAAAAAAAATTTTCATTTGTTTTCTTTTAATATATTTTATTTTATTTTTTTACATTTAAATATTTGATCAAACTGTAATTTATTGTGAAATAACAAGAGGAGGGGGTGACTCAATTTTAGTTTTCCATTTGAATAACTGTGATGAAGAATATTCCATTATTTTTTCTAGTGATTATAGATATCATATCTTTACCATAATTAAACATTAAAATGATACAGATTTTGCCTCCAATTCCAAGGCAAGGATAGGAAAGGCAAAATTACTCAAGTGAGCTGTTCCACCCAAAGGGGAATAAGGGCAAGAGGAGGAGGTTAGTAACAATCAACAAGAAATTGATTGAATTTCCAGTCACAATAACATTTATCTGCAAGGATATTACCAAGAATTTAGACACCCTTGGAAAAAGTAATTTTTGCCTATATTGGCGTCCAGGGAATAAAAATACTCTATTTACAATGTTTGCTGTATCTGCCTTGATTGGGCCAACAAGTCCAATATACCAAGTACAACCTATTCCATTAATCATACTTTTACCTACATTAAGGAAAAGTAGTCACTAATAAACAAACTGCTCTCCAAAACTATGTTTCAGGATTTATGATAATTTAAACTGCAGGAGAAGCATTTGGGTTCCAAAATTTTAATTTTATCAAGCAAAGAAGTTGTTCCATGTTTTTCTTTATTATTATTTTATTAACTTTTTGGGATTTTAATCCATTAAAAACGCAGAACTCTTAAGGAAAAAAAAAAAGGAAAAAACCATAAGCCACTGCCAGCATTCCTCTTTTACTTATTAATTCTCCTCGTTCTCCTCATTAGCATGACAGACCACATGACAGCTCAAGGACACGGCTTGCTGAAATCACTCAGTGCACGGTTGGCCGGCAATGGGAAGAACACACAGGGCTGCCTCGTGCTGCTGAGTACGGCGGCCATCCTCTGAATGTATTGGAAATGAATTAAAATCTTGTCTCTATATAGGGATCCAATAAATATTGGTAACAACGAAAAACACATCTATGCCATCCAAAAGCATTTGTTAAACTTAATACTGTAAGACACGATTTCAAGACAGTGTGATGTATTATAATTACACTTTTCACCACAAGTGATATGCTCACATTATCTCCTGCACTAGGATGCTGGTGTGTCTTTCTATCCAAGGCTGTTAAATTTAAAACAAAGTCAGTCAGCCCTATGGTCACACCCTTACTTCCAATTATGTTCTCTAACTCAGTGAGGACACCTCCACATAGGATTTACAAAGCAATGAGGACACCTGGTATGAACCAGTCTTGAACTCTTGGTATCACTTAGAGACACAGAGACCTTGCGTGTGCAAAAACAGCCACTACTATGCAATGTGGTGTTATAGCCTCTTCCATCCAAGGTGGAGTCTAATTCTTTACCCCTCACTCTGGACAGGATTTATGACTTACCTGGGTCAAGAGACTGCTGCTGCAGCAATCATGCTGTGCCACTTCCAAGTCTAGGACTCAAGAGGCAATTCTAATCATTCTCTTGAAACTCAACCAACCACCACATGAACAAGCCTAGACTAGCTTGGTAACACATGGTCCTGTTACCACATTGCCTTAGCTAAGAGCCAGTCAAGCCAACAGCCAGTCAGTCCAAGAGCCCGAGAGGCAGAGCCACTTAGCTGGTCAGTGGCTGACTGAAGTAGAAGGAACAAGCCCAGTACAAACCAGAACTACCCGGCTGAGCCCGGCCCAAACTGTCAAACTATAGAACCGTGAGCTACATAAATGCTGGCTGTTCTGAGCACTACCACAAAAGCTAACTGATGCACTGTACAACTTTAAATAAAGGAACTCTAGGTACCATGGATTTACAGGCAGAGTTCCAGGCAAGAACACCATGACACTAAAGGAAGTTCTGAAGGCATCCATGCAGCCAAGTGCTTCTTCAATCTCCACTCCCTCCTTGAAACCTTCGAAGTCTTCCAAGATCATAAAATTAAGCCGATTTGCTTACCATGGTCCACAAGAAGCTAAACCACATGGCTCCTGCCTGCCTTGCCGGTCCTCGGTCCTGCCACCCGCTGCTCTTCACAATGTTCCCGCTGCACTGGCTTGCCTTCTGTTCCTCCACATGGCCACTGTTCACCTGAGGGCCTTTGCACTGGTTGCTCCCTCCTCCTGAGTTACTGTGCTACCAGATCATCCTATGGCCAGACCTGTCATACCAATCACTCCTCAAGAGAATCCTTCTCCTTCTTTTGTATAATCACCTGAGATGTTCTTGTTTATTCATTCGTGTATCATCTTTCTCCCTTTACTGAAATGTCAACTTCACAAGAGCAGGCTCGCTCATTCACTGTTGTGTGTCTCTTACCTAAAAGCCTGCCAGACACAGAGTATGAGCTCACTAAATATTTGTTGAATAAATGTATATGAATGAATGCGCTAAAGACTATAACAAAACAATAAAAATATATGTGTATGAACCCAAATTTGACACAGCTCATTATGACACAGGTGGGGATATAACAAGGTTTAAAATATGCTCTACCTAATATAACTATGTAAGTAGAAGTCATATGTACCATGTGGTTGGTGATACACTCTTGCATTACATATGACTGTTACTAAAAATCAAACCAAAAACCAATTTTGCTATATTGAACATATATATATGCATTTGATGCATTTCTCTCTAGCCAAGAGCAGACCTTAAATTCCTTAAAAAGGGTTAGTTCTTATAAACTGATAGCAATAAAATAAGTATGTATGTTGCTCAAAGATAGATCTTTTCTATCCATCCTGAGTTAAGAGGTAATGATTTTTAGACTTGAATCATATCAACAAATGACTCCAGTTAGGCTACAGTAAATATTTTATAAAAATATATACAGTTCATAGTCCTTCCAAACACTTTTAAAAAGTAATTTTGAGCTTTCCAATTTAGGTTGGGTGACCATAATGCAGTGGATGGTAAGAATATCTGCCTATGCTACAGGGCATGATTGCAAAGGACACTGACAGGCCCAAATTCTACAGAAGAATAGTGGCACTCAGAAGGCTTACGTGGGTCACAGTACCATACTTTTCCCATAAATAATTTTCTTGAGAGAGTGGAATAGTGTAACCCTGTCAGTTACATGATGACATTATTTGTAGATTTGTGGGCATTAAGAATGCTATACCTAAGGAAATCACATGTATCAAAGTTTATCATTTCCATACTTCTAGCGTTTATCAAAAAACATGGCTATGGAATCATGAACAATATAGACCAAAATATAGTTATCTATTCATTATCTCATTTGGCCTTTCCAATGCAACACACGTGTGCATATAAAACATCTAGATTTCTAAACAAACATTTTGAAAACAGGTCGTATTTTCAATAAAAGCAATGCATTCCCTTTAGATCTTTCTGTAAACTATATCTTATTAAATTAGAAAACACTAATACTTATTCATTACATTGTTATTTCTACATGATTTATTTTTCTATATAATTCAAATTAATAACTATTTCTTCTTAACACTTTATATACTTATTCCTAAATTCTAAAACGTTTGATGAAGGAAAATAAAAATGATGGGTGTCCAGGCAGTGAAAGACTGTTAAAAATATTTGAGCACTAAGTAAATGGTAGTTAATAAACTTTAAAAAAGTGAGATAATATTTAGTCATATTCTAAATATTTATTTTGCATTATGTGATATAATTTGGTCATAATTCAATGCCATCTTCTTTAAGCAATAATTCCCAATTTACCCAACCATTTACACACACACACACACACACACGTAGTTTATGAAGCCAATGTATTATGCCACAGCTTGGTAAGTTTAGATTCTCTAAAAATGTAAGACAACAAATAAATCCTTTTCCTAATTTTGACATTTCATAAAAAAGAAAATATTACATTTAAAAAATACCTGGATAAATCAACTAAAATACTAAAAGATAAAAATGTGGCTAAGGTACTATTTGATCATACTTAAATCCCTCTCCCAGTCCCACCCCACCATTGATGTTAGAAAAGCAAAATGAAGGTTGTTACAAAGTCACTACGTAGAAGACATACTGTGGACACACAGGCTGTGACCATCCCCAAGATAAAGGAATGTAAAAGTTAACTATGGTGTCAAAGAAAACAAAGTGCAACAAAGATGACTTTATTGATTAGATGAGAATGAAAAGGTGCTTGAAAAACAAATACAGTTTTAGAACAACAAATTAAACTTCTATTACAGCCAGCAAATGCCTGTGCACACATCTCATCTTGATTGTGTGTCACTGGTTTTCTTTCTGCTGCCCTGTTCCCTGTCCAAACGTCCCTGTCACTTGGGTCCAAATGTCAAAAAACTAACAGAAGAGACTCTTTCTTATCCGAAAACACTTCTACCAAAACAGATGGGGGTTTCAAAACACTGCAATAGGGGTTACAATCAAAGACATTTATCACAGTGCGTATATAAAATCTTCCAAAGTTCAAATTAAGTAGTATAGTACTATTCTGATTATCAAATTGGAATGGAAAGGCAATTCAATAAAAGAAACAAAGAATGTAAGATTAGGTATACTGAAATTTAACCACATAGTTTTATCTTTTACCTTAAAATGAATTCTGGAAACTTATTTTGAAGAATCTATTTAATTAGGTAAACTAATAAGTTCGAAGCTAAGAAAAAAAGACTCTAGGGAAGACAGACACCTTTTTTTTTTTTTTAAATTCTTTTCAGATTTCTCAAAAGTCCTATTTGTCCAAAGAATCTTAACTAAACTGGCTCCCCACCAATCACGTCATCTCCCTTTCTTCTCTCACATAAACTGCTTAATACAGCCTTATCTGCTAAAAGCAATAATAATAACCATGTATGCATTACATGGGAAGGAAACTCAGGCTACCTAATACAGGACATTCTGTAAGAGGTAAATTTAGGAAGAGGAGTTCGAAGTTTTCCAGGTAACTGTCACAATACCACTATTCCACTCTGCTCCCCTTCGCCTCTTTAAAAAGTGTATCTTCTAATAGCCAGGCGCAGTGGCATGCATCTGTAATCCCGGCTAATAAAGAGACCAAGGCAGGACAATTGCTAGAGCTCAGGAGTTCGAGACCAGCGGGGCAAAACAGTGAGAACCCCTCCCCCCACCATTTCAAAAATAAAAAGAGTCTTTTAGTACAAAAAAAGTCACAGAGGTGATTACAAATGCGCACAAATTACAGATGCATACAAAATGCGATGATTCTCTGTGCACCTAGGAAACAGGTTTCTGAGGATTCATGAGGCTTAGGTGAGACTGGAAGCAATGAAGAGAAACCTGAAAGCTAGACAGCTCTGAGACGAAGACTGGCCCCAAGAAGAAGGCAGGCGCTGCCACTTGTCAGTGTGCTCCTCTAGACCAAGTGCTCTTGATCTGTAGCTGCTTTATTAAATAAAACTACTTCATATCAAGGGTACATCTTGACATTAAATAATAAAGTCACTTTAAAATACGATTGACACACGATTACAGTGCTCTCCCAAAGAATAAACTACCTGAACATGGAAAAGAGGAGGAGTCTTTTGGCTCCACCACACACAGCAGTATTGCTTGGAAAAAGAAAATATAAGTGATTTGTCTCTTTCCATGATAAAAACATAGGAGTCAAAAAAGAGATCTGATTTTTAAAAACAGGCCAGGCGCAACGGCTCATGCCTGTAATCCCAGCACTTGGGGAGGCTGAGGCAGGTGGATCACCCTAGGTCAGGAGTTTGAGACCAGCCTGGCCAACATGGTGAAACCCTGTCTCTACTAAAAATATAAAAATTAGCTAGGCATGGTGGCCGGTGCCTGTAATCCCAGCTACTCAGGAGGCCGAGGCAGGAGAATCGCTTGAACTCAGGAGGCAGAGGTTGCAGTGAGTCAAAATTGCACCACTGCACTCCAACCTGGGCAACAGAGCGAGACTCCACCTAAAAATAAATAAATAAATAAATAAATAAATAAATAAATAAATATTTTCCAGCTGAAATATATATATATACCAGCACAATATTACAGCCACTTTGGAGAAGTTGGCAGTTTCTTACAAAGGTAAATGCAGTCTGCTATATGATCCAGCAATCCTCTACTTCTAGGTATTCACTCAAAAGCAATGAAAATATATTCACATGAAAGCCTTTATGAGAGTGTTTAGGGAGGCTTTCATCATAGTTGACAAAAACTGAAAACAATCCAAATACCCTTCAACTGATGAGTGGATAAACAAAACTATGACCATATCGAAACAATGGAAAATGACTCACAAATGAAAAGGAATAGACTTTACTGACACAAACAAGGACCTGGATGACTCTCAAATGCACTGTGCTAACTAAATGAAGCCTGACTCAAGAGGCCACCCACTATATGATTCCATTCATATGACATTCTGGAAAAGGCCAATCTACACGGAAAGAACACAGATCTGTGGCAGCCAGGGCTTGGGTGTAACAGGGAGGAACTAACTATAAAGATAGAGGGGAACTCCTTAAGGTAACAGGAATGTTCTACCGTCCTACTAGAATACTGTTCTGCCTTACGCATCATTGTTAGGCATTTCTCAACATAGTAATCCATCCACAATGCTCAGAAAACTTTCATCTTGTCCAAATATTCAGACATGAATTAAAACAATATCCCATAGTTTCTCATCTTAAAATTCCTTTAGTTTCCACTGTGTAACACATCTTTTTGTTTTGATAAAGTGTTCTAGAATACAGAGTTAAATTTTACATTTGATAATTTCTAGACATTTCTGCATGATTTGGGAATTGCTACAATTTTCTTATGGAGGAGGCCAAAGTTTTTGAGATTTTTTGCTTTGGAGTAAGGGATCATTTATCTACTAAATTTCTTTGTTATTTCATACAACTGCACAAAAATGTCAACTTTAACATGAAAACCGGCGAATCAACTTAAAATCAGAACTGCAGCCAATGGTGAAGTCGTCTGTACAAGCGCAGGCATGAAAATTATTACACAACCTTCAGATCTGAAGCATGGCACTTAACATTTCATCACCGTACCTTTTTCTTACAGCTCAGAAATGTCCAGAATTACACCATGAAGTTCCTTTCTACTTGGTAGCAAAAAGCACGAAATGTAGTCTCAAGGATGAAAAGCTAGATATTGTTTTCTTTCTTTTTCCTTTCTTTTTTTTAACAGAATCTCACTCTGTTGCTAACGCTGGAGTCCAGTGGTGTAGTCAAGGTTCACTGCAACCTCTGCCTCCAGGTTCAAGTGATTCCCCTGCCTCAGCCACCTGAGTAGCTGGGATTACAGGTGTGTGCCACCAGGTCTGGCCGGTTTTTTGTTGTTGTTGTTGTTGTTTGTTTATATTTTTAGTAGAGATGGAGTTTTGCCATGTTGGCCAGGCTGGTCTCGAACTCCTGACCTCAAGTGATCTGCCGGTCTCAGCCTCCTGAAGTATTGGGATGAAAGGCATGAGCCACTGTGCCCAGCCCTGAAAAGCTAGATTTTTGATGTATGAAACATCTACACCCAGTAAGCCCTTTCAACATTCTAATATTAAGTAGACTCAATTTGTCCACTCAACTTTGTTCATACAAATCTGCTTTTTAAACAAAAATGAGGTTTCTGAAATAATTTACAACCAAACATAAAAAGAAACTTGTCACTTGGTAGTAAGATTCATTTATGTTATGTTTTTCCAAGAGTTTATAAACAACTTTGGTCAGTGTTTGGGATGAAACGACCCCAGTTCCTGAAAGAGTTAAATCACATATCGTTTTTGTGGCAGGAAGGGCATAAGAAGCAGTGTTCCACAGAGCGGCACTTCAGCACCGCTGACGCAAAACGTTGTAAGACAAATCCTTCTTCTACAAAGAGGCCTTCAACTTAAGTAACATCTCTACATAGGCAGATAAATCTCATATGAAATGTAGGCTGAATGCCATGGTTTATGCTACCAACTATTTTTAATAAAAATTCACTATTTTTAAAATGGGGAAATTGGTGAAAGTTTAAAGAATAAATAACCTGAGATAATGTAGCTACAATCTACATGCAAAATTAGTCAGGCCATACACTTGCTTGAAATCTCACTTGAATGTATTATTTATATCAAGACTACCTTTAGCAAACCTAGGGGAGCATAGGACTCACCCACTCACTATGATATTAGGTAGGTAAATTTTAACTTCAAAATTTGCTGTAAACTTTGCAAATGTTTGTAGCAAATAGAAATTACTGTTGGAGGAGCAGAAGTCATAAGTGACTCCCAAATAGATAAACCTTGTTGATATTTACTTGGGTTAAGATTTTAAAATTCAAGACTTTCCAAATAACATTAAAATAGTGGCTGCAAACTAAACTTTGATGTACCTACAATGTCAGACCCATTATGACCAATGGCAGGTCAGTGTAACAGCAGAACATGCCAGGACGATGGGGGGAAATCATTTTTTCACTCAACTCTCGTTACACTGTTTTCAAATTGCTCCAGTTTATGTAAAATAATTTGTATTGTTTTCTTTTTTAATTGTGCTTATCCCTTCTGAGATACACAGAAAATTAAGCTTTTCCATAAATTCAGTATTCACAAAGCTGGGGAGTTAAAAGCTTGTAAACCCCAAATTCACTGACCTGCATCAATTTAACCACTATTACAAGAGACTGCAGCTCAAAACCCAAAAAGAGTTGCTAATCCTGCCCTACAGATAGTAACCAGTGAGTGTTTACTCTCACAAAGCATTTGCTCTTCCTGTTAGGAAGCGCAGGAGTGAGGAGAGGATATGGAATACGAGAGTACCTCCTTGTATGCAACTCACTCCTTCTTATGAAACACGCAAATAATATGAAATTTAACTTAATTGAAACTGTAACTGGCAAATGTCATCAGTTAACAACAATGATCAAGGTTAGAAATGTCCCTGCTATCAATTATTTTTATAAAATCTGTATAAATACAGATCACACACACAGAAATTGCTACATGAAAATTTCTATGCATATTCACACGTGTGGTAATTACTACAAGGCATAAAAACAAACAGAAGAATGTTAATATTTAGAACTCTTTAAGGCCAGTTCTCTTAACCATCTCAAAATACTTTTGGATTCTGTCTCTACATCAACACCAAAAACTTTAAACTACATTGTTATAATGGATCATCAATTAAATTTGCAGAATTCCAAAATTAAGTTGCTTTGAGTCTGATAAAAATACACACATAACAAGTTATAAGTTATCTGCATAAGAAGTATCAACAAGAGAATAAACAGCTAGAATTTACGGTCAAACAAATTCTATAGTCCACAGAGTGAGAAAAAAGTGTAAAAAGCAAAGCGGCCATCGCTGATTGCTACTAGTAGGATAAAATTCATGTCTTGGTTAATCTACTATAGTTTTATGTGTTGTTTAGCTTACTTGAAAAAGTCGTCAAATGCCCCTAGATTGCAGACTGCAACATTCTACCTAAAACACCTACAAGTGACCAAGAGACCACCCAGTGATCCCAAAGTCTCCAAGGCAGAGACAGGATGAAAAATAATATCCCGACAAGACTCTTTAGCTTTTAATTAAGAACAGGAAAGCACACGCAGGAGATGAAACTTTACAAGCCTAGGCGTTTCTCGGCTTAAAAAAAAAAAAAAATGCTGTGAGTTGGTTTTCCCAGCAAGGAAGGTTGATGAGCATGCACTTGGCTCCAAGATGCAGCTATTACACAAATACAATCCAAGTGCCTGGCTAAGCCGCCCAGCCTCGGTGCGTCGGGCAACAGCCAATGGCGGCGGTGTGCCAGCCTCGCCCCGCCCA
>NW_012101654.1:1787764-1790082 GCF_000951045.1 Mandrillus leucophaeus | reverse complement strand
GCAGAGGCCGCCGGGCTGCTGTGTGGCTCGGTTCTCGCCGCCCTCATCCTCGCCCGGCGCCTCTACGGCAGGGTTAATTCCGCCCACAGCCTGGTGGTCCCACGCCCCGGGGGATTCCGGGATCCGTGGAATCACTGGTTCTCCCTTCGGAGGTGTCCGGCTTCGTCCGTGGGCGCGGGCGAGTCTCCCCGCTGCACCGCGGGGCCGGCGCGTGAAGAAAACAAAAGAAACCAAGGCGAGCTGTGGACGCGCAGTGAGGACCGGAAAGCGCGGCCTGAGAGCCGGCGGCCTGGAAGCGGCCCTGCGTCCTTCACACCCTCTCTGTAAAATTCCCTCTCTCAAGCCAGGCTCTGGCCACGAGTGAAAGCGCAGCCGAGGAGGAAAGGACGCCGCCGCCGCGCAGGCATCCGGGCGGGGACGGGTGGGCGGGAGATTCCGGGCCGCTGTTTCAGGGCGAGCTCTGAAAGTTTCCGTGTCCCGAATCTCTAATTTCTTTATCAAGTCCTGCAAAGAAGCAACATTCCTTTGGCCATTAAGATTATAAGAATGTATCGTTTTTAGCCACAAGTTCCAGGTTACTTTTTGGAAGAAAATTAAGGACTCAGGTAGATCAGGAAAAGAAACCACGTACAGCATAAACTCACGTTACCACTCCTTAAAAAAACATTATTATTGAGTTATGACCAAGAGTTATATAAAGAGAGAAGTGACAAGTCTTTGGTGAGGAAAAAGCCATGGAAAAAAAATTGGAGAAGCAAAAATAATTTTGAGGAAATTACAGTTTGAAACCACCACCATTTAATATTTTGACTCGGGATCTGAGTAGGAGAAATGGCCAAGCTAGGCTTCTCTGTTGTTTATGTGATGCCATCTCATTCAGCTCTACCTACTATTTATAGCTCCAACAGCATCAGAAAGAAAAACATGCCTGGTGGCTAGAGAAGAATTCAAACACAACCCCTTATAAAAAAGTTAAAAGTTTGGGTTAAAAATTTCAGATTATATATTTTTAGGTTCCAATTTACAGTTGTGTGGTTATATATCATCGCAATAAACGATCTGCCCATGGACTGGTTTTCGGTTTTGAGACATGTTTAAATTATATCCCTTACAGAGTGCTCAATTGCATGGGGGCAAATGACTAACATAAAATGACTACAAGGTTAAAAAGCAAGAATAAAGAACTACATCCATTTTAGGTCAGTTCTTCATCAGAGAAGGAATGTTAAAAATTTATTTCCATCCAGTTCATTTTCTAAGTATTAATTTTCCTAAATAAAACATTTCCTTAACGGCAAATTTGCTTGTTATGTCTATTCCCTCCTTCCTGAAATGACTTTCTTCTGACAGTTTTGTCTTTTGCTACTACTTCATCCTCCAAATTGTGCCAATTTGCTTCACTTTTTATTCATCTTTGCTAAAAGAGAAAGGCAGGAGGCGAAAAAACCCTGAAGGACTTGAGATTTTCAGATGGTTCTAATTCTAGAAACAATGGCTGCATAAGAAGGGGAAGACAGGAGTCACCCAGACACACCCAGATTTTCTCTTGGCTTGGTGGGCTGAATGAATGGCATGGTTGTGTCCTCAGCAATTTGACATGTTTGTGGTATATCCGTGGAGGTGACCCACTGGCAGTAGGAAATATGCATCATGGTACAAGTTGCAGGAGACTAAAGAACATGGATTCGCAATTAGATGACAGTTGTGTTGTGAGTGTGGATGACAGTTTTATCATAAAAAGTCATCGCAAAGGATGAGATGAGAATAGATAGAGCCTAAAAAAGAACCTTCAGGAGTACCAACATTTAAATGGACAAGTTCTTCCCTCCTTCCTTGATGAAAGCAAAAGCCATCAGGCTAGAAATTTTACAATTTCAGAACTGCTTTTTCCTCCAAATCTAGAGAGAAATAGGAAGTGAGACATGGAGTCAGGTAACACTATGCAGAACTGAATTTAACTCCTCCAAGCAGTGGCTTTGGAGAAGTCAGGCAAGTTTCTTAGCATCTCCGGGCTTCAGCTTCTTCATGTATATAATGACAGCCTGCTCTGATGGTTGTTATGAGAATGAAATCAGCACTTACCAGTAGCTGGCTATGAACATCATCTGACCATTTCTGAAATACAGACTAGCCTTCATTCCCATTACCAATGCCTTGAGACTCACATCTCTCCTCCTAAGCCTAGAATACTGTGAAACTGGCTCTTTCCAACCCATTCTCCCTCACAGTGCCCCCAGTGTCCTCTTCAGATAACAGATTTGAATATGTCATTCTACTTAACATCCCTCAGACCATAAGAACTGGGTCTAGACATCTTA
>NW_012101654.1:1784414-1786434 GCF_000951045.1 Mandrillus leucophaeus | reverse complement strand
GAGGCCTTCTTTACTCATGGATTGTCCTAACTACAGGTTTGTTTTCAGATGAATGCAGTCTGGTCTCAGGAAAGACCCCCAAAGAGGTTAAAAAGCAATTACCTAGAGGAATATGAGTTTTTATTTTTGAATTTCAACTAGTACTGCTCATTTGTTACTACTGATGAATTCCTAAAGAAAAATAATCCCTTTGGGAACAAGGTAGTAAGTAAACACATATT
The DNA here is from genome assembly GCF_000951045.1 of Mandrillus leucophaeus. Lineage (NCBI taxonomy): Eukaryota > Metazoa > Chordata > Mammalia > Primates > Cercopithecidae > Mandrillus > Mandrillus leucophaeus. The sequence goes on along the minus strand of NW_012101654.1, from coordinate 1,786,213 downwards.
TTATAAAATCTAACAGTCGTTTAATAGCCAAAACAAACATATTTTATAAAATCTAATAGTCATCTATTAGCCAAAACAAACAAAGAACATCTTCCCGTGGTCCCCAGTAGATGTTTTACTGATTGGAAGTATTATAGCTCAGTGAGTATGAATTATGTCCCAATCTGCCCTTTCCAAAACTCTCCCTAATCAACAATGTGGCTTTAAAATTAACCAGAATTGTTGATGGATTACCAGAGGTTTATACACTGGGCAGTGACATTCGAAATAAGGGCAATCCACCACTATAACAGGTCCACAGGGAAGGGCTACTCGCTGGGGCGAAGAAGTTGTGTTTGGTGTAGGTTTGTCTACAGCAACCCTGTCCAACAGAAATATAATCCAACTACATATGTAATTTACCATTTCCTAGCAGCCACATTAAGAAAAGGGAAACAGGTGGATTTTGATAACATGTTTTATTTGACCCAACATACCCCAAATTTTATCATTTCAACCTTTAAGCAATACAAAATTAATGAAATACAGTAAGTCTTCACTTAAAAACATCCATGGGTTCCTTGGAAACCATGACTTTAAGTAACATGCCCTATGAGGAAACCAATTTTTCTATAGGCCAATTGATATAAGAAATAAGCCCTAAAATACTTACAATATTAAACATCGAAACAAATGTGAGCTATACACACATTTAAGAAAGATTAGTAAAAATAAGTAATATCATTATTTAACCAAGTATTCCACTTTGTAAAGTTTGGGGTGCACATGGGCGGGACCCACTCTGGCCAGAATGCCACTCCATTGCAGGGCCACTCACACCCACAATCACTCACAATGGGACCACACAGCCATGCCAGGTCCCATAATGGGCACATCTTCGGGATGTAAGAGGAAGCTCCACACAGACAGTGGCCCCAGCTGGGAATTGATATATATATATTTTTTTCTCCTCAAAGTTATAAGGAAACAACACTGAACAAAGCAATATTATTCAAGGACTTGCTGTATTTTACTTTGTTTTTAATGCCATGTCTTCAAAATCTGATGTATATCTTTTACTTGCAGCAGATCTCACTTTGTAAAGTAGCTACAATTCAAGTGCTCAACAACCACACTGGACAAATCTAGATATTTGGGGTGGGGGTGGCAATGGTGGCACCCATTTGTAATTGAGTACTGATGTTTAAAATTATATTGAGGGGGCTCTGTTTTAAAAAAAACTGAAGACGTAATTGCATATCAATGTATCAGTGATTACATTGTTGATATGAAAATACAGCACAAAGCATTAAAAGGGGAAATAATGATTAATGCTGAAATGTTTCTAATAGTGCAAAAATAGCAGCCAATAGTCATTTGACAGACACTGTTTACAAGCCAGGCTGGCTCAGGTACTGTACTTAAACTAGGCAAATGTCTTTGAGATAAAAGAACCACTTCTACCAACCCTTCTCCTGAGCAAACTGAAAAACATTTCCATTTGTGAGAAGATATCTCCCTACAGCTATATCAAGAGGCTCTGAATTGGTCTAATTTTTGCTGTCTTGAAGGCAATGAAGATGCAGGATTCACATCACAGCTTTGTCTTTCTTTCAGATGGGGGGGGATGTATGTAGCAGTAGGGTTGGAGTAACGCTGTGATTGGCACAATGAGGACAGGAGAACATCTACAATTTTACTATAGTGCCAGGAACGAAAGCAGTGAAGTGAAGACAGAATGACAGCAAACGCAGGGTTATACGACAAGTCAGCACCTGGGAAACTCTGAAGTCAGGAGAACCAACTGCTCCCAATAGAAA
>NW_012101654.1:1780485-1781794 GCF_000951045.1 Mandrillus leucophaeus | reverse complement strand
AATGGACAAGTTCTTCCCTCCTTCCTTGATGAAAGCAAAAGCCATCAGGCTAGAAATTTTACAATTTCAGAACTGCTTTTTCCTCCAAATCTAGAGAGAAATAGGAAGTGAGACATGGACTCAGGTAACACTATGCAGAACTGAATTTAACTCCTCCAAGCAGTGGCTTTGGAGAAGTCAGGCAAGTTTCTTAGCATCTCCAGGCTTCAGCTTCTTCATGTATATAATGACAGCCTGCTCTGATGGTTGTTATGAGAATGAAATCAGCACTTACCAGTAGCTGGCTATGAACATCATCTGACCATTTCTGAAATACAGACTAGCCTTCATTCCCATTACCAATGCCTTGAGACTCACATCTCTCCTCCTAAGCCTAGAATACTGTGAAACTGGCTCTTTCCAACCCATTCTCCCTCACAGTGCCCCCAGTGTCCTCTTCAGATAACAGATTTGAATATGTCATTCTACTTAACATCCCTCAGACCATAAGAACTGGGTCTAGACATCTTACCTCAGGATAAAGGGCTTTGGAGAATCTGTTCCTAATCTGCCATGTGATATCACCCCCTACCCTCAACTCATTAATGGAACATGAAGCACCCTGTCATGATGAATGTGCTGAACCTACTGTATTTTTTTTTCAGCCCTTTATTCATACAGAGATCCCTTCACTTTCCCTGTATGTTTGCCCTTTGAGGTCACGCTTCCAAGTCTTCCCTGACGCCCCATGGTTGGAATGTACTGCACTTTATGTACTACTGCATTGGACTGATAGAATTTTACTGTTTTATATGTAATCGCATACATGTCTATTTTCCTTTTAACCTCTATGAAGGCAAGGTCCATCCATTGTGAATTTATGTATATTTTCCCACCTGAAGAATCCATAGAAAAGTTTGCTACAGATTAATTTAGCTACTAAATTTAAGCAGAAATGAAAGATGTGCTGGAAACCAGAAATTCTCATAGGCCAGAAATCCAAAACTTCAGATTAGTAAACAAGAGTAAGGTTGAGACCTGAAAGTTATCTTTCTCACATGTAGATCAGTAATAATTTTTGACAATCTCTAGGAAGCAGAGGTTTATCATAATAAGGAAGTAGTTATGCCAGGCATGGTGGCTCATGCCTGTAATCCCAAGCACTTTGGGAGGCCAAGGCAGGAGGATCATGAGGTCAGGAGTTTGAGACCTGCCTCACCAATATGGTGAAACTCTGTCTCTACTAAAAATACAAAAATTAGCTGGGTGTGGTGGCGCACGCCTGCAGTCCCAGCTGCTGGGAGGCTGAGGCAGAACAATCACTTGAACC
>NW_012101654.1:1772960-1777850 GCF_000951045.1 Mandrillus leucophaeus | reverse complement strand
AGGCTATAGAAGTGTTCTAACTACAGTGGGTCCCCTTTAGAATAACTCTGATCAGTTCTAGAAATGTCAAATTTAAAAGTATTATCTTCCCCATGGATCTATCAGAGACAGTCTTTGCACTTTTCTTGAGCAATCTCATTCACACCCAGGAGAATATCAGATATGGCTTCAAATATCAAATATTGTGATGAATCCTAAATCTGTGCCTTAGTTTCCTCCACCCAAGCTCCAGGACTGACCAGACCTCTCCAACTGCACACTAAACAGTCTCATGAGGATGTCCTTCAAAAACCTTGAATTTAACATGTCAAAAACTAAACTAATTTTCTCTCATCATTCTGCTGATCCCAAACCAACTTCTGTATTGTCAGTTATTGACAAACTATTTCCCAATCTGCCCAAGCTCAAAACTTTGGGATTTATCCATTTCTCCTTGTATTGCTTCAATCAGAAATCATATCATTGTCTTTCTCTGTATCTCCATCAGGCTCTCATCAGCTTGTTACTCTTCAAGTCACAGTTCAGTTCAAACTTACTCCCCAAATATTTTCTAAGTAGCTACCATGTGCAGGGCATTGCGTGAAAAACGCTGGATTAAAAGATGCATGTGGCATCAAATGTCATCTCGTCTTTCCCGGTCTGAAGCCCTCAGTCAGGTTAGCCAGCTGCTCTTCAAAATATTGAGTTATAATAATCCGATGGTTTTTTACTTTAGCCTGCATGTTCCTGTAAGATGGAGAGTGGCATATTTTGCTATTCATTTTTTTATTCCTGGCATAATAGAGAGACTAATACAGTATTTTAGTATACAAAAGGTAATTGATCATTTTTGACTCATCATTCTTTAGTTTACAAAGGAAATTTAATGGCTCTAGATGCCAATCTAAAGATTCATATTTAACCGAAAACCACTGTGTTCCTCAAATTTGGAATTCAGATGATCACCCTTCTATCAAAAAGCTGATTAATTCAATGGTGCTGACAATATCACCCAAACTGTACTGCACATGGTGACTCTGTCATGTATCTATAAAGCCTAGTAGCTGTATTGGGTGAGATGAAAAAAGTGCTTATATCCCACAGCAACATAATTACAAATAAGTTTTAACGTATTGAAGTGCAGAGTCTCTCTTATCACTTTCGTAGCAGGACCCTAGTTACCAATGATTCATAGCATACCTCCCCCTATTTTAAAACTCATATGATAGCTGATACACTAACTGCAGCAATCAGCATTCCTAGAAAGAACAGAAACTGAATTGAGCTAACTAAGGAAGCGAATTTCATTAAAAATATTGGGTTAGTTTACAGAATCTGTAGTGGAGAACCAGAATTGCACAAAACCTAAGAACCAAGGGAGACTGGTCAACAGCAATAATTTGCCCAGAATATCACCACCAACAGTTCTAATAATGGACACATGATGTTGACAATATTGCTAGACTCCAAAGTCTGTGGAGTTTAACCGGGCAAGAGCTAATGGCTGGCCAAGCCTTAGTCATTAGTCACATGCTCCCTCAGTAGCATCTAAGATCTGTTTCCTTTGGATTCAGTAGCAGAAAATACATGCTGCGTTTTAAGTTTCATACCTTTCTTTTGTCCCCCAAAGAAAGCAGGTTTATATGCTAGTCACCAGAAACAAAACAAAACAAAAAAAAAGCAATATTCAAATATTCAATAATGTCATCAAAAATTTCATGATGCCCAAAGGTTTTGTGTGTGCATTAGCAATGTACAAAGTCAAGGAATTGATCCTGAGCAAAGCACCGAGTATAGGATTCCCATAGTGCTAGCCTGTGTTACTGAACAGACTCAAGTGGCTGACTCCTTTCATTGATTTTTGCTTGTCACTTCTATTCTGTTCAGGCCTGCCACTGAATTCCCTTCGTGCTGATATGTAATTTGGCTATAGTGCAATCAGTTTCTAGTCAGTAGAGGAAAAAAGGTTAAGTCCATGAGATTGTGTGCAGGCACCCCTCAACCTTCAGTAGACATTTAACCAAAATCATCCTGTGGTATTTGATGTGAGTGCTGGATACCAGGGTCACTTTGAGCAAAATGCAAAACACACACTGAAATACTTGGCTCGTGACAGATCCTGTTTTCAGTGTTAACTAATCTGGTAAATGCCTTTTAACTAACCCAAGGAAGTAGCTATGAAGCAGTAATAAAGCACCTAGCATTTCTATTTTTATCATTACTTTCGACTGAGGTCTCAACTTCAAGGCACAACAGTTGCAACACAGAATTTTTTTCCTGCCATCACTCCATCTCACATGAATGGTACTAAGTCCATAGGCTTCAGAGAGCTCTGGATCTAAATGTCATGCAACAGAGGAGGCCACTCCTGGGATCATCTCAGAGGGTGAGGAACCTAGGTTGGGACTGAGTTTTGAAGGCACTAAATGCCTCTGCAATTACTGCCTTCAAAGTACCTTAGGCAGCACTAGAGTGGCAAAATGGCAAGTTCAAAACTTCACGCCAGCAGGGTGCAGTGGCTCACACCTGTAATCCCAGCACTTTGGGAGGCTGAGGTGGGCAGATCGCCTGAGGTAGGGAGTTCAAGACCAGTCTGACCAACATGGAAAAACCCCATCTCTACTAAAAACACAAAATTAGCCGGGCATGGTGGTGCATGCCTGTAATCTCAGACCTCGGGAGGCTGAGGCAGGATAATTGCTTCAACCCAGGACGCGGAGGCAGTGGTGAGCCAAGATCATGCCATTGCACTCCAGCCTGGGCAACAGGGGCGAAACTCCATCTCAAAACAAAACAAAACAAAACAAAAAAAAACAAAAAAAACCAAAAAAACCCACAAAACTTCATGCCATACTTAAAAACCTCACCACGTAAGGTCCCATACCATTCCTATTATTTGCGCACATTTGTTGCTTTCATTGTTAATTTGCAGTATTATTCATAAATCTGAAATGAACACTGGATATTAACAGAGTACAACTTCTTATTTCACAGATGAGGAAAACGGAAGCCAAATGACTTGTCTAAGTTCACGTAAAATTAATTATTTGAGGAAATTAGACTAAAGCCTAGGTCTCTTGCCCCCTGGCTGTTACTCTTTGTACTATAGGATACCATCCCAATAATATCTTATATTTACAGTTAGTTACAGTCAACTACTGACAACCAAGGCCAGTTGCGTACAGGCAGCCTGTGCATACCAGGGAGCCCTTAGTTAGCCTCCAGTATACCATATATTCACCAAAGGTAGTCCTAATCCTCATCATGTATTCTCAATCTAAGTGACTTTGTTCGTAGTTTACACTTGACTTGTTTGCTGACAATGGAGCCCTCATAATTGCCTTATCGCCCCACTCCCGTGTTCTCACAACTGCCTGGTGGACTTCTTCAACATGGACTAACTCATGTCATTTCAGTTTTTTTTTGCTTTTAAGTCCACAAATTAAGCACAATTATTATGTTATATCATGTCTGTTTGGCTTTACTGTGCCATTCTATCTGTTTACTATTCCATCTCACATCTCAGGTATTCCTTCTGGGATAATTTTCCTTTGTCTTAATTAGATCCTGCAGAAGTTCTTTCAGAGGAATTTCAGAGATCTTTGCTAAAACTCCCTCAGCTGTTGTTTACCTCTAAATGTTTTCATCTTGTCATAATTCTTGAACAGTACTTGAAATAGTCTTGCTAGATTGCGATTTTATTGAAATTTATGTGTTTCTTCCGAGTTCCATGGTATTACTGCCAGTCTGTTTCTTTATAGATGAGCTGCGCTTTTTCTCTGGCTGCTTTCTAGACTTTCCCTTTGTCTTTGATGTTCTATAGCTTCAGTCTAGGCATAGATTTCTTATTCACTCCTGGAATGCAGTATGCTTCCTGACTCTGTGGGTTCCTTATTGTCATAAATTCTGAGAAATAACTGTACCTTTTGAAAAATGCAGCACAGGTATCAACCAAAATAAGGTAGTAGAGAAAGACAATAGTAATGTCTTATGGTGCTTATGCATGTAGATTCATTTGTGATAAAAGACAAATCCTCTGATAATATTCACATTAACACTATACAAAAATACATAAAATACAACTACAGTCAAACTATGGACCATTATGTCTACTGTGATATGATTGTTCATGGACCATGGTTCATAAAAACATAACTTTCTAATGACAAGAATTCTTTCCTCAAGACTTTAAAGTGAATTTATATCACATTTTCATTTTATACTTCACCATAAAAATTCCCATAGCATAAAATAATGCAATACTTCACACCAATTAAGCTTTCTTTTCAATTTTTCCACTTAGTTCATTTTAACTAATCAAGGCATAACAGCTACATAATTTGTTTTTGGCTCTAACTACTGACTAAAGGTGTAGAATTCATATGGAAGGGAATTTATCATAGAACTACAATACTTTTTGGATAATTAATTAGAGCTTGAAGGAACTAAAAAATTCTCAAATAGCAATCTAATTATCTTTTGTTCATTTTTCCAACTCTTTAAATTTCAATAATATATACAAGCTTTAATGACAAGAATACGGAAATCCTTGACCATGATTAGTCACCAAGAGTTTATCGCACCTGCACTAAAAACAAAAGGTAAAAGAGAAAGCAGAACAAATGAAAAAAAGTGCAGAATGCTTTCTCCATTCAATTTGCCCTTTCTACACCCCGCCCCAAAGCAAAACCCAAAAAACACACACCATAGGGAAAAGAAAAAAAAAAAAAAACTATGAGAGGTGTCCTGGCCTTCCGACCAGGCTGTTGCAATTAACTGCATGACTCATCTCCCCTTTCCTTCATTAAAAAGTTAAACTAGTAATTTCCTGTGATAGTTCTATTAGTGATCACAATCTATAGATTTCCTACAGAAGGAAAAATAGGAAAGTAGCAATTTCATAGCTAAAAA
>NW_012101654.1:1765038-1772075 GCF_000951045.1 Mandrillus leucophaeus | reverse complement strand
TAACAAAACAAAACAAACAGGCAATGCATAAATGTTAACCAAGTTAGAAGCCTAGAATTCTACTGATCAGGAGTAAATAATAGCTCAGCCCTATTCGAGGTTACCTAAAGACAGAGAAAAACGAAAACAAAACCCCTGAGTGAAAAGCAGTGAATCAGTGGTACGAGTGTCATCATTTTAGGTTCCCTCCTGTTGCTAAGAAAATCCAAGCAGTTCACGATACTTCATTTTAGAAATTCTCTTCTTATTCTAGGTTTCCCTAACACTCTTTTATATGAGAAGGGGTAAGAGTTACTAAAAGATTGCTTCATAAATTACCAAAGAGCAGAATTTCACAGTATTTGTGTAGCTGACAACCTGTGTTCAAATCCTGGTCCTACAGGGACTGAACTTACGACTTACTTAACCTCTCTGTGCCTTGCTGTCCCACCTCTGCAAAGAGGTGCCATAGAAGTAACTGTATAGCACAGAGACGTTGTAAGGGACTCGACAAATAAATGCATATAAAACACTTAGAAAAGCATATTAACAAATATGAATATTACCACTATCAATTAAACATTAGTGAAATGTCTCAACCGATGAGCATTTTGCATCATATTAGCTATGACGTTCACGAGAGTATGCGCTGCTCAGATAAAGCTTTTATATCTAATAAAGTAACATACAATAAATACTTGCTGAATGAAACTATATATGTAGAACCCAGTCTAGAAACTACACTTGTCTCTAGGTCCTTTCAACTAAGAGAAATGTACTTTCTATATTCAGTACTATCACCTAGTTTAGGGCCAACTTTTCCACTATTCTATTCTGTCACTGGCCTCCCTGCCTCTAGTCATCTCCTCCAGGTCATTTAGAGAAGAGTTCCTCATACTAACAGCTTTGTGCATATCACTTCTCTGCTCAAAAACACTCACTTGCATGCCATTACTACCTTGAAGCCTCACTTCCCTTACTGTACCTCCATTTTATTCAACACAAAACTACTGTGTTTTCCAGTGAAATCTTGCAGTTTTTCATCAACAATTATAGTTTCCTACAAATGACTGTGAGCACTACTGTCTCTGTAGCTGATGGTTGCTTCAGTTCAGTGACCAGAGGGCTTCCTTCTCCTAAACCCTATCTGAAGAATATTTTTAGGCCAAGCACAGAGGAATGACTGGTATTTACAAAGAAGCAGATTATTTTACTATATGAAGGGTCAGCCTAAAAGCTAACCCAGTGAATTAATGACCTTCTTTGCGATTGTAACTAAACTATATTCTTAAAGGAAGCCCAAATATCTTAACACTGGAGGCACCTGGAAGTAGTTGGGAAGGTGGGTGTGCCAGTGTCATACTGAAACTTGCCAGCTCCCAGCACCACCACCCATTACAAACTGTGAGATCTCAGACAAGTCACTGTCGGGATGACCAGTGAAGGCCCATGCTGTCATCTGAGTGCCACCCTCACCCCCCACGCCGACCCCGTACCCAGAGGTCTCTTCTACAGAGAGATGGGCATCAGCGCTGCTAAGTGAGCCACGCTTGGTAAGGCCTCCCACCACCTCCCTCCCACCCAACTCAAAGTCACATTTGCCTAAAATCCTTCCAACTAATAGAGATTGCAGTAATGAAAAATCACAATCACAGTGATCAGGTGTCCCAGTCAGAAAATGATGTCTGAGTTAAGCTGAACAGATCAGGGTGCAAATCCGTGTTTTTTAACCCCCTACATGGACTCTGAACCAGAGCCTTTGAAGACAGAAGACAACAGTAACTTTGGAATGAGGGAATGGCTTTCAATAATACTTAGCAGCATCAAGGTTAAAAAGAGAAAGATTACAGGAGGTCCCTAGAGTAGTCAAATTCAGAGAGACAAAAAGTAAAATGGGGTAGCCATGGCTGAGGGAGTGAAGAGTTAGTGTTTACCGAGTACAGAATTTCAGTTTGGAATGATGAAAAGACTTCTGGAGATGGATGGATGGTGGTGGCGGCTACACAGCAATGTGAATGTACTTAATGCCACTGAACTACGTGCTTAAAAATAGATGAAACAGCAAACTTTATGTCATGTATATTTTACCACAACAAAAAAGTGGGAAGGAAAGGGAAGGAAGGAGGAAGAGAGGGAAAGCAAGAAAAGGAAAAAGAAACCTATGCATCTCTGTAATAGCACTTATTTGCAGAATTTAAATGTTTTGATGAAGCTCTTTGCTTAATTTAAACTTTAAAAAGCTTTTAAAAGTTAGGGCTTCCTTAACTATTGCTGCACAAATTCTTGTGGAACTTCAAAAACACTGATGTTCCACAAATTTTTCTTTGCAATTATCTTCTTGTAAAAACTCTCTGACTCATTTCTTATAATTCTCTACTTTCTTTTTATTTTAATATTTCAAATTCTAGGGCTCATCCTTTCCACTGTGTCTATGTGTACACGTGCAAATCTGTAACAGAAGCTAAATGGTTCGCTTTAAATTAACAAAACATTTCCAAAATATGTAGAAAACATTAATGTATTTAAAGAAAAGCTTTAGAGTGCCAAAAATCATTGACCCCAGTCTGGCAGCAATTTTCAATACTTATTAAACAATTAAAAAGCAGAAAAGAATAACATTTCGGGATTCTTTCTCTTCATTATGAAAGTAATATAAGTACAAATACAGAAAATTTAGAAAACTTGGGAAAATTCCTGAATTTAAATTTAACATTAAAAAGCATTTTTCTAACTTCCTGAAAGTTTTAGTAACCACTATCTTTAGTCTCATAAAATTTCCATTTGAAGGCATGTGTGAAAATTCATTAAATTACGTCCCTTCCATGAGTCCTTTAGGGGTGTTTCCAATTTTTCACTAGTCTAAATAAGATACCAAGAAATGCCTTTATACACACAGCTGTCCCATGTCCCCAACATTTTGGATTATTTCCTTAGGAAACATTCTCAAAAGCAGAATTACAAAGTTAAAGGATGGGACCATATCAATGTTTATCAAGTTTATCATGCCTGATAAACTTTGATTTTGTGTGTGTGTGTGTGTGTGTACATGCATGTGCCCAGAATACACAGCATTTTCTCTTTAGAAAACTGATAACATTTCCATTTAAGCAAGAGTAATTTAAGATTACTTCCGCATGAAAAAAGACAAAAAATTTCTGGTAAGTAAACTTCTTGTGAATAAAGTCTCCTTTTTCCACTCTAAAATAAAAAATTCAATTTAGAAATTGCAGCTGTGTGCTGAAAGCTTCTTCACAAAAAATGATAATAGTACAGGCTCTTCTCTGGTCTATTAAAATACTACATGCTGCTCTGAGTATCTGCAGCGAAGTAAAGTATTTCTTCCTTCTGATTATACATTTCTTGTTGACATCATTCCAATGTTAAAAAAACCTAAAGAAATTTCCTAATGATTAGTAACTGAAATAAATTAAAACTGTGTGTTTATTGGTAACTAGGTTAGTTATTAAAAACATTCTCCTAGGCATATGCAAAGGATGGCTGCTTAACTGGTACTGCTCTCCAGTGACATCTCTATACTGTAGTGATAGTTTATAAAACAATATAATTTCAACCTTATGCTACAATTCTTTAAATATAATTTCTCTCTTCAGAATGGTCATTTTGTTGTCCCAGGAGAGAGGCAGGGAGGGAGGGAGGGGGGTCGGGGAGGACCTAAGACAGTATTCCACATGTACCATGTCACATCAGGTTACTCTCATCACCAGCATTTCCATAAAACGGCTTGCAATACACTGAGGCTCTGATATAACATTATCAATCAACAGATTGTGTGGAACTGCCCATCAATGACAGAGCTCAGAGATGGTTCCAGATGGTCTCTAAATCTTAGTTCCCTGAGATAAGAATATGTGCTGTACGTTTCCGTAATAGTGAGGTCAGATACCACTGAACTTCCACGAAATAGCAAGGGCAAAGGAGTGTATTTTCCCTGGCTCTCTCAATGGGGGATGTCTGGGGTGGCAAGAATAAGAAGGGGAATAGAAGGAAGGGCAAGGGAAGACAGAAAGAAAAGAGGAAGAAAACGTGAACATATAAAAGCCTCTTAAAATAGCAACGTCGCTATGGCATACATTTCCAAAGCATAAGAAACAAAGTCAAAAACTATTCGTGGAAAGTGACCCCAGAGAGTTTTAAGTTCTGGGAGTTAGGAGGTAGCTGAGGAGACAGAACATGGTGAAAAAGGTAGAAATGCAGGGCAAACTTCTAAAAAGCATGTTTAAAAGATCTGAAGTTATTTTGTTAGTTTATGAACTTAAAATGCGTTATGTTAAATTCCTCTGCTCATAAACTTTACGGTGTTGGGATGTGGTGAGTAGAAAGGAGATCAGGGGAGGAACTGCCATTGCTCCTTTCAAAAGTTCACGAACAAATCACTAACAGAAGTCCTGCGGAGAAATAAGTTTTACTAATTATTTCCTTACTCGCCTACTCTGGGCTTTTCATCTCGAGCTACAACTTAACTATTCTCCCTGGCAACCCAGTAAGTATTGTCATTTTTGATACAAATAAATCTTTTGTGTTCGAAATGTCACTACATAAGGGCCTGGCATGGTGGCTCACGCCCGTAATCCCAGCACTTTGGGAGGCCAAGGTGGGCGGATCACAAGGTCAGGAGTTCGAGACCAGCCTGGCCAATATGGTGAAACCCTGTCTCTACTAAAAATTAAAAAAAAATTAGCCAGGCTTGGTGGCCCATGCCTGTAATCCCAGCTACTCGGGAGACTGAGAGAGGAGAACTGTTTGAACCCAGGAGGCGGAGGTAGCAATGAGCCGAGATCCCACCACTGAATTCCAGCCTGGGCGACAGAGCAAGACTCCGTCTCCAAAAAACAAAAACAAAATAACAAACCAGCCCCGCCAACATGGTAAAACCCCATCTCTACTAAAAATACAAAAATTAGCCAGGCATAGTAGTGCCCACCTGTAGTCCCAGCTACTCAGGAGTCTGAGGCAGGAGAATCGCTTGAATCTGGCAGGCGGAGGTTGCAGTGTGACGGGATCACGCCACTGCACTCCAGCCTGGATAGCAGCGCAAGACTCCGTTTCAAAAAAAAAAAAAAGAAAAAGGAAAAAGAAATAATACTACACGTGAAAAGTACACACAAAAAAAACTAAAGAACCAATTAAATTCTTTCTAACATTCACTGCTGAAAACTGACATAATTATAAGCAATATGGTACAAAGTGTATACTTTCCCAACACCCTCTCCTAACACCGGCAATAAAAGCACTCCAGCCTCAGGGGAGGCGCAAGTGGTTCACACAGCCAAGTCCAAGTGCTTGGCTGTTCCGAACACGTTTCTAAATTTAAGGTAACTATCATTTCGGGGGGAGTTCTTATAAAAGAGACCAACTTTATCTTTTAAATTACAATTTATATTTTAAAATTTCAAAATCTATGAAATAAAATTAATAGTTAATCTCCTTCCATGGCCCCAGTGTTCTTTGAGCCTTTTTGTCAAGAAATTACACTTCGTAAAATCAAGCAAAATTATGGTATTTTATCACTTAGATCTCTGTTTCTAACATGTGTTCACAGGAAGAACAAAATGGCTTCATTTAACATTTTAGGGCTGCAAAATGATTTCACTTGCTAAACACTTAGCAAACATATAATTTACAAGGCAGTATTAGAGTTCAAGTTCTTTTTTGGCCTATATTTAATTTCCCAAATTGAAGACATTTCCATGGAAAACATCATAGCATGTGCCCTAATGTTAATCTTGGATTTGGACAGATTAAAAAATCTTGGATTTGGACAGATAAAAGGCAGAGATAAAAGGCTCACACCTGTAATCCCAGGGCTTCAGGAGAACGAGAGGATTGCTTGAGGTTGGGAGTTCGAGACCAGCCTGGGCAATATAAATATAACCAGACCCCATCTCTACAAAAAAATTTTTGTTGTTGTTTTTTGTTTGTATTTGTGTTTGTTTGTTTTGACATAGGGTTTTACTCTGTTGGCATGCACCACCACACCCAGCTAATTTTTGTCCTTTTTGTAGAGATGGGATTTCACCATATTGTCCACGCTGGTCTTGAACTCCTGGGCTTAAGCAATCCTCCTGCCTTGCCTTGAACTCTTGGCCAAAATGAAAAAAATATTTTTAAATTAGCCAGGAACAGTGGTGCGCACCTGTAGTCCAAGCTACTTGGGAGGCTGAGGCAGGAGGATTGTTTCAGCCAAGGAGGTAAAGGCTACAGCAAGCTATGATGGTGCTACTGCACCCCAGCCTGGGCAACAAAGCAAGACTCTAACTCTTAAAAAATAAACAAATAAATAAGAAGACACGATGTTACTTAATTTAGCTGCCATTAACACTTTACTGTAAGTAATCCATTCCCTTTTGAGGATGAAACAAAAAATGACCTTGTTCCTGTTCCCATGTACCCTTATCCAGGCAGATAAGCCCAGTCAGAAAACCAGGTATCTCCCTGGCTCCTCCCCTCCCTCCCTCGCCTTTACAGCCATACATTACAAGGCCTGTGGATCGTCTTGCTTTTCTCCACCTCTGCTGTTGCTGCCTAAATCTAGACCACAATAATCTCAATCACAAATGTCTACAATTTCTCCTCTGTCAGAGCCCCCATGTAAGGCTGTCCGGGATGTACAGTTTGAGGTGGGGGCCAGGCATTCACATGATGCTCCCTCACTCTCTGCAGGACCCAAACTGCATGGCTGTGTTGTCCATACACAAAATCCTCCAGGAGCATCCTTAGCTCCAGTCTGGTCCCTTGCAATCCATTCTCCACATGGCAGTCAGAAGGATCTTTCTGAAATTCAAGTGTACTCAGGTCATGTCCCAAGCGAAAATAAAATCTCTTTTTAATGGCTTCCTCTTGCTCTCAGGATCAAGGCTAACCTCCTCACAGGCGCTTCAAAGCCCCTCTGTGATGGGGCCCCAGCCTTTATACTCCCTACCAGCCTCCCAGCCTCCCACTTCCTACGCTTCCTTCCCTAATGGATGCTGCTTTCCTTGGAATTCCTGGACTACACCATGCCCTGGCATGTTTCTGGTCTCAGCTGTCTGCTCTGCCTA
>NW_012101654.1:1762271-1764988 GCF_000951045.1 Mandrillus leucophaeus | reverse complement strand
GGCCAAAATGAAAAAAATATTTTTAAATTAGCCAGGAACAGTGGTGCGCACCTGTAGTCCAAGCTACTTGGGAGGCTGAGGCAGGAGGATTGTTTCAGCCAAGGAGGTAAAGGCTACAGCAAGCTATGATGGTGCTACTGCACCCCAGCCTGGGCAACAAAGCAAGACTCTAACTCTTAAAAAATAAACAAATAAATAAGAAGACACGATGTTACTTAATTTAGCTGCCATTAACACTTTACTGTAAGTAATCCATTCCCTTTTGAGGATGAAACAAAAAATGACCTTGTTCCTGTTCCCATGTACCCTTATCCAGGCAGATAAGCCCAGTCAGAAAACCAGGTATCTCCCTGGCTCCTCCCCTCCCTCCCTCGCCTTTACAGCCATACATTACAAGGCCTGTGGATCGTCTTGCTTTTCTCCACCTCTGCTGTTGCTGCCTAAATCTAGACCACAATAATCTCAATCACAAATGTCTACAATTTCTCCTCTGTCAGAGCCCCCATGTAAGGCTGTCCGGGATGTACAGTTTGAGGTGGGGGCCAGGCATTCACATGATGCTCCCTCACTCTCTGCAGGACCCAAACTGCATGGCTGTGTTGTCCATACACAAAATCCTCCAGGAGCATCCTTAGCTCCAGTCTGGTCCCTTGCAATCCATTCTCCACATGGCAGTCAGAAGGATCTTTCTGAAATTCAAATGTACTCAGGTCATGTCCCAAGCGAAAATAAAATCTCTTTTTAATGGCTTCCTCTTGCTCTCAGGATCAAGGCTAACCTCCTCACAGGCACTTCAAAGCCCCTCTGTGATGGGGCCCCAGCCTTTATACTCCCTACCAGCCTCCCAGCCTCCCACTTCCTACGCTTCCTTCCCTAATGGATGCTGCTTTCCTTGGAATTCCTGGACTACACCATGCCCTGGCATGTTTCTGGTCTCAGCTGTCTGCTCTGCCTACAGTTCTCTTCTCATTCTCATGCCTGGCTACTTGTCCTTCAAGTCTAAGATGTCACTGAGATGTCTACCTACTTAAGGAAAGATTAACACTGTTTTCTACATAATCCTATCTATCAATTTGCATTTTACCTGCAAGATGTTCTCTCCCACCGAATTATAAAGTAACATGAGGGCAGGTCTGTTTCCTGTTCATTACTGCAGCTTCACTTCTAACACAGCAGATGCTCAACAAAAATGGGCTGAATCAAATATCAAATTAACAGTTTCAGGCAGACTAAATTAAAATACACCAGCAACTATTTAGCAATTCTAAGAAATTATTTTAATGTTTTTAAGGCATTTCCCAAGGACAAATGTATCACAACCATAAAATAGATCATAAAATAGAATGAGGAAGCCTCAGAAACTTGGAAAACAGCAATGCAGTGGCTACACAGTTAACTTTGTTTCCCTCCTATAAATGCAAAGCAGGTTTGTGTATTACAAGTGTCAACTTTGTATAAGAATAAATTTAACATATGGAAATTTTTAGTCCTCTCACAGATTAGAAGGCTTTTAGAATCCACAGGTTAAAGGAGAAGCCTCCAAACTAAAACAGTAAACAGAGAGTAAAGATAACATAAAGATACCTTTGGGAGAAATTCTTTTCAAAACTAGAGGTATAGAGATCTGCAAAATGAACATAAAATAATAAAATTTCAAAAATACCATGTTTAACTTTCAAAGTTAAATATTTATCTCAAGATAGCAAGTTGTATCATAATTATGAAATTTATTTCTCATCCCGACTTGGCAATCAGGAAACATGAAGAACTTTCCTAAGTTCTAGTTACTAAAGCTAATATTTATTTCTACCATACTTTGCAATTTATAAAGCACTTTGAAATATACTCTCCCAGCTAAAAGACAGCAACCCAACGGCACAGGCAGAGCAGGAGCTGTGTGGACACATTTTCATTCACCTGCACGCCCTCTCAGTAATACAACGAGGCACCTTTGGAAACGAGCAGGGTGCAGAGCCCTCGCCGCCTGCTGTTGGTAAGGTGTGCAACCTATCGCCAAAACTCAGTCCATCTCTCCTCTGGCCGAATTCCTGGGGGATTCTAGGAGACCATCATCTCCTGCTTCACCACCTGCCACAGGCTCCACTTTCTTGGAATCTTAAAGCTGAAGTAATGAGTCAATCCACCAAGGGCAAAGAGGGGGACAACTGCATTTTAAATGCTTATAAGCCCAGGAATACAAAAACTTCCACTTTCTCATTTTGTTTTCCGTTTTTGTCAATATAAATACAAACCCTCATATAGCTCAGATGTAGTACTAAGATACCAAATGAGGTTCCCTGGCATTTTAAATGCTCGGTAACAAATGTCTGCCACATTCTTTTGGGACATTTAGTAACTTCAAACAGGAGACCATGAAGTAGCTGCTTCGACAGTCGGTCTCTCAGGCTGCTCTCCCCGAGAAAGGAGACATCAGACAAAATGTGCCAATTGAACCAGAACCTCATGTCATCTGCGGCTGGTCAGAGGATGGTTCAGATGAAAGCCTGCTCTTCTCATATTTACCCAGGTAGACTGAGGGGGACCTGACAGAGACTGAGCTCTGAATTAGTACAGATTCAATCTTGGCTCCACTACTCATGAGCGACCCCTCTCGGAGCAACAGTCCCTTCACCTTCAAAATGTGACCATTTCAATCTGGGTGCTGTGGCAAAGATATCTTCAAAAAAGAACCCAGGGCCGGGCGCGGTGGCTCACGC
>NW_012101654.1:1758231-1760711 GCF_000951045.1 Mandrillus leucophaeus | reverse complement strand
TTTTTAATTTATTGGTTGTCTTTCTCCTTTAGAACACAAGCTCCCTGAGAGCAGCAACTGTGATTTCTAATTTCGGCATGCTTTATTAGAAATGGGTATTTAGGCCGGACACTGTGGCTCAAGCCTGTGATCCCAGCACTTTGGGAGGCCGAACAATGGAATTGTTTTTCCACTGCTGTGTTCCTAGTGCCTCATAGTGTGCTGGCACTGAGAGGCAGGCAGGTCCTAAATATCTGCTGAAAAGGTGAGCTGCTGACGGGGCTCGGTGGCACCTGTGTGCTCATGTACCCAGACAACACAAACACTCATGCTTCCTAATGGAACATCCTGCTGCCTGGGTTTCTTAGGCTCTTCACCACTAACATCAGTGTGGGAAACCAATGGCAAAAATGGAAAACAGAGTGACAATGTCTTGAACCCCCTGCGAGAGCAGCTCTTGTTTTGTATTTGCTGACTGCAACAACAACAATGATGGTGACTGCTTTATTGGGTCTTTAAGTGCCAGGGTCACACTCTGGCTCCTCTAACCTTTTGAAGAGCCACTGTTACAGAGGGGATTGTGACCTTCGTTGTATACATGAGGAAGTCATAACTCACAGAAATCAAGAATCCTTTCCAACGTCACATAACTTGTGTGCACGGCTGGGCTTTATCTGACTATGATTACATGCTGTTAACCACCATATCCCAAGGATAACTAGTTAATATGAAGGTTTTAAATGAAATCCTAATGTACTGACCATTACAGTAAATCCCTACACTGGAAAGCCGCTGTGCCTCATACGTAAGTACAGGGCTCATGGAGCATCCAGTCTCCAGGCTAGTGTGACTGCAGCACTACCACGGCCACCAGGGTTGAAAGTTGCTGGCCCAGAAGGTTTGAGGACATGTCACATGAAGCTAAAGTCACAGCTGAAGACAGGAACATAAAAAATTCCCCCTGTCCCACCTTGCATTCCTTCCAGTAGCTCTGCTGAGGTACTTGGAACATGTTCTCACGCCAGCGAAGCCTGCCGAAAAGGCTCCACAGTATTTTCTCAAGGGCCGCGTTCCACCATAATTGGAGGAAAAGAATGCTTTCTTCCTCTTTTCCAGACAGAATAAATACAGCTCGGAGTTGCCATTTTATCACAGAATAGAGGACCAGAGAAAATGCAGTTGTTTATTTTCTCCCTACTACTGTTAAACAGACCACTTTAGACATGAATAAAGACATGCAACTTTCATGCGCGGTGCTGCTTCCATCGCGGCTCCCTCGCTCAACAATGGAGCTGGAGAAAGCCAGCCTCAGGATGAGTCCAGCCTCAGGATGAGTCCACCGGTGTGGGGCTGCTGTCGGCTGCACAGCCGCGCTCAGCTCGCAGCGGTCATTCCTCCTGCCCCTTCCACCTCTTGGAACTTTTCTCAACTTCTTTCAAAAGAGAACAAGAGCCGGGCACGGTGGCTCACGCCTGTAATCCCAGCACTTTGGGAGGCCGAGGCGGGCGGATCACGGGGTCAGGAGATCCAGACCATCCTGGCTAACACGGTGAAACCCCGTCTCCACTAAAAATACAAAAAAAAAAAAAATTAGCCGGGCGTGGTGGCGGGTGCCTGTAGTCCCAGTTACTGGGGAGGCTGAGGCAGGAGAAGCGCTTGAACCCAGGAGGCAGAGGTTGCAGTGAGCAGAGATCGCACCACTGCACTCCAGCCTGGGGGACAGAGTGAAAACTCTGTCCCGGCCCCGCCCCACCGCCCCAAATAAAAAAAGAGAACAAGATTGGGAGAGGGGAGCAAAATAGAAAAGCTAGATCTAGGCACACTCTACTGTCACATCACGAACATCTTCAGAGTTGCTTTCTATCCATACCAAGAAGCACAGATGCAAGGACTGCCAGCCTGCACGGCACCCACAATCCATGCTCTGGAGTAGTTACGACGATGAGGCTGCTCTTAAGCTTTAAACAGAAAGAGGTAGAATAGACCCCGTATTATTGTCCCATAAGAATTTATTTGCACCCATTCTTCTAACATTTATAAACACTTTTCTAGTATTCGCATTTGCAGATAAACAATTCCCTGGGATAATGATGTCTTTATGCTTATAGTTTATTTTATGTAATTGCAGTCTTCTACTAAATCTTTCAGAAATAATATATGTATACAGAGTTTCATGCCAATTCTTAATAGGAGAATCTTTAGATATTCAAATGCATTCCTTTATGCTAATGTAAACTTAAATATAAAGTTCTAGAAATGATGGTTCTTGTGGAAAACAGTATGGTATGGTGGAAATAACAGCAAAAAAAAAAAAACAAAAAAAAAACCAAAAAACAAGTTAAAATGCAAGTGTTTAAATCTCAGCTCTACTACTTCCCATCTGAACTTTGTAAATAAGAATTTCTCTACATCTGTTACCTCTTACATAGAGAGGATAAAAATGTCTACATGTTTACCTCTTGGTAATTGTAAATATTTAATAAGATAATAAGAGAAAACAT
>NW_012101654.1:1757346-1758181 GCF_000951045.1 Mandrillus leucophaeus | reverse complement strand
CAAAAAAAGAAAAAAAAAAGAGAAGAAAAAGAAGCTAGAACACAGCATGTGCTCAGCCAAGCATCCACGCCCACCCCGTTTCCTTGCTGCATGACATTAAGAGAACAGCTTTAGAGATTAAATGTGTTTCAAGTTCTAAAGAAACTGATAGCTATAAAGTGTGTTCTAGAGCATTTAAGATGCTATGAAATGTTGCCACAACAGTCATTTCTAACCTGGGCATGGTTTATTAGAAATGGGTGTTTAGGTGGGGCACAGTGGCTCACGCCTGTAACACCAGCACTTTCAGAGGCCGAGGCAGGTAGATCACATGAGGTCAGGAGTTTGAGACCAGTCTGGCCAACACAGTGAAACCCCATCTCTACTGAAAATACAAAATTATAGCTGGCCGTGGTGGCGCACACCTGTAATCCCAGCTACTCAGGAGGCTGAGGCAACCTGGAAGGCAGAGGTTGCAGTGAGCCGAGAACATACCACTGCACTCCAGCCTGGGCAACAGAGTAAGACACTGTCTCAAAAAAAAAAAAAGAAAAATTAGAAATGAGTGTTCAGAAAGGGTGTAAATCCAACATAATTATTGGAGGAATCACTCGTTCTACCCCCAAAATGCTGGTGGGAAAATGTAAGAACATTGTTCCACATCCATATAGCATGCTAAATACCAAGTAAATAATTACATGTGAAATCAGGATTTTAGGATTAGTCCTATAATTATTTTCAGACTATAAAATATGACACAATACTTCACAATATTTCTTTTCGGTTCATAGTACACAGGATGTTTTAACATTTACTTTACTGTTCTCACATCCCCATCACAAAGAAACAGATATAA
>NW_012101654.1:1751010-1754501 GCF_000951045.1 Mandrillus leucophaeus | reverse complement strand
GCTGTGCCTCATACGTAAGTACAGGGCTCATGGAGCATCCAGTCTCCAGGCTAGTGTGACTGCAGCACTACCACGGCCACCAGGGTTGAAAGTTGCTGGCCCAGAAGGTTTGAGGACATGTCACATGAAGCTAAAGTCACAGCTGAAGACAGGAACATAAAAAATTCCCCCTGTCCCACCTTGCATTCCTTCCAGTAGCTCTGCTGAGGTACTTGGAACATGTTCTCACGCCAGCGAAGCCTGCTGAAAAGGCTCCACAGTATTTTCTCAAGGGCCGCGTTCCACCATAATTGGAGGAAAAGAATGCTTTCTTCCTCTTTTCCAGACAGAATAAATACAGCTCGGAGTTGCCATTTTATCACAGAATAGAGGACCAGAGAAAATGCAGTTGTTTATTTTCTCCCTACTACTGTTAAACAGACCACTTTAGACATGAATAAAGACATGCAACTTTCATGCGCGGTGCTGCTTCCATCGCGGCTCCCTCGCTCAACAATGGAGCTGGAGAAAGCCAGCCTCAGGATGAGTCCAGCCTCAGGATGAGTCCACCGGTGTGGGGCTGCTGTCGGCTGCACAGCCGCGCTCAGCTCGCAGCGGTCATTCCTCCTGCCCCTTCCACCTCTTGGAACTTTTCTCAACTTCTTTCAAAAGAGAACAAGAGCCGGGCACGGTGGCTCACGCCTGTAATCCCAGCACTTTGGGAGGCCGAGGCGGGCGGATCACGGGGTCAGGAGATCCAGACCATCCTGGCTAACACGGTGAAACCCCGTCTCCACTAAAAATACAAAAAAAAAAAAAATTAGCCGGGCGTGGTGGCGGGTGCCTGTAGTCCCAGTTACTGGGGAGGCTGAGGCAGGAGAAGCGCTTGAACCCAGGAGGCAGAGGTTGCAGTGAGCAGAGATCGCACCACTGCACTCCAGCCTGGGGGACAGAGTGAAAACTCTGTCCCGGCCCCGCCCCACCGCCCCAAATAAAAAAAGAGAACAAGATTGGGAGAGGGGAGCAAAATAGAAAAGCTAGATCTAGGCACACTCTACTGTCACATCACGAACATCTTCAGAGTTGCTTTCTATCCATACCAAGAAGCACAGATGCAAGGACTGCCAGCCTGCACGGCACCCACAATCCATGCTCTGGAGTAGTTACGACGATGAGGCTGCTCTTAAGCTTTAAACAGAAAGAGGTAGAATAGACCCCGTATTATTGTCCCATAAGAATTTATTTGCACCCATTCTTCTAACATTTATAAACACTTTTCTAGTATTCGCATTTGCAGATAAACAATTCCCTGGGATAATGATGTCTTTATGCTTATAGTTTATTTTATGTAATTGCAGTCTTCTACTAAATCTTTCAGAAATAATATATGTATACAGAGTTTCATGCCAATTCTTAATAGGAGAATCTTTAGATATTCAAATGCATTCCTTTATGCTAATGTAAACTTAAATATAAAGTTCTAGAAATGATGGTTCTTGTGGAAAACAGTATGGTATGGTGGAAATAACAGCAAAAAAAAAAAAACAAAAAAAAAACCAAAAAACAAGTTAAAATGCAAGTGTTTAAATCTCAGCTCTACTACTTCCCATCTGAACTTTGTAAATAAGAATTTCTCTACATCTGTTACCTCTTACATAGAGAGGATAAAAATGTCTACATGTTTACCTCTTGGTAATTGTAAATATTTAATAAGATAATAAGAGAAAACATCCTGAAAGCTATAAAGTGCTATTCAAAGGTAAGAATTCATGACAGTGGCGATATAAAGAATTGTTACTTCAATACTAAAGTAAAAGGGATGCCACATGTATAATTACAATACCTAGACATTTATTTACAGAATAGGAAATAGGTTGAAGAGTTGTAACACAGAGAGTAGGGTTTTTGCACAGACCCTACTGTATGAGAGGAATCTGTAATATAATCGTAAACTTCTATGGTTTCTTTAGATGCATCAAGTACCCAACTCCTAAATTTTGTCAGAGAAAAAACATCATGTTTATACAAATAACTAATGTAATATGCATGGTAAATCACAAATTTTAAGACCATCAATTTTATACCTATTTTGGTGCTTCCCATAGACCACATCAGTTCACATGTGCTTGTGAAAATAATATGTTTGAAAATAATTCCTTGGAGATTGAGAATATTGAGAATTTATGTCTTAAGTAATGCTAAAAATCAGGTTTACTAAGACAACTTCACCCGACTGCATACTCTCTATGAATAACACACATTTCTTTTTTCCCTTCTCAACATCAAATATCATCATATTTTCTCAGAAACTTTTAAGTCATAGATTAAAAGATTACCATGGCTATCTACTAACATGAACAATTCAGGCAAATGTGTGATTTAAAAAACAAAACATTCAATCAGTGAAGGTGCTGGTTTTAATTTGGACGTTAATGCAATTGTAAAATTTCAATTCCAATTCCCAAAATTTATTAACTGTTATACAGTAAAAATCTAATTTAATATAAGGTATTAATATGGGTTAAAATTCACATTCTTTTTTTATAAAACTTGATAAAACTTCCAAAAAACCCAAAATGCAGCATAATAGTAGTATTAGTAGGCTTAATACCCTCTATCTCTAAAGTATTCCACAATCTACAAAATACTTTTACATATTTTGATTTGACTATTGTTTATTTTTGGTTTCCATAACAATGCATTGAGGGCATATATTATCCCATTTTGTAGAGAAACAAATGGAGGCCCAGAGACAGAGCCATGACTCACCTTCTGGTTCAGTACAACTTCCTTCAATGTTACCATTCTGTCTCTAACCAGACACACCATGAAGGTGGTGGGTTTTTGAGGTTGGCTTCACAAGATTCCCTTTCAGAGGGACTGGGGACATTTCAGAATACTCAGCCCCATCTGGTTGCCCTAGAGTCTCATCAAGACATGCCGCTGCCGCAGGAAAAGAAATCCTTACTTGAGTTAGAGCTCAGCTCTGAAGCCATTCCTTACAGCTTTTGTGACCACCTGCAGAGACAGCCTAAAAGCAGCATCCAGCCTGTGGCTTAGATTACTCCTCACCACCCAAGCTTTTGAAAAAAATTAAGAAAAATTAAGATTTTGGAGGATAGAAGATATTTCTATTATTCACGCAGTGCTTGAATTTGCTACAGAGTTAAAGGATTCAGCCCCTACTATTGAAGAGTTTAAAGATTTAGGGAAGCTAAAATGTAAGCGTTCCAATTTTGTGTAGGGTCCTGAGGTTTTTCAGCAGCTTGTATCAGAGAGAGAGAGGCCTCTTCTCATCACTAAAGTGAATTCCTTTTCTATAGGGCTGCCAGATTGAGTAATATATTCTATGTAATATGTTCCACGTAATATAAAGGACACATTTAAGCTACGAAATTATTCCTTGTTTATCTGAAATTCAAATTTAACTCTGTGTCCTGTATTTTATCTGGTAATTCTACTTCCACATCAGTGACATGAAACATGTTACAAGGCTGCAGATTCTCCATCTC
>NW_012101654.1:1745691-1750960 GCF_000951045.1 Mandrillus leucophaeus | reverse complement strand
CAATTCCAATTCCCAAAATTTATTAACTGTTATACAGTAAAAATCTAATTTAATATAAGGTATTAATATGGGTTAAAATTCACATTCTTTTTTTATAAAACTTGATAAAACTTCCAAAAAACCCAAAATGCAGCATAATAGTAGTATTAGTAGGCTTAATACCCTCTATCTCTAAAGTATTCCACAATCTACAAAATACTTTTACATATTTTGCTTTGACTATTGTTTATTTTTGGTTTCCATAACAATGCATTGAGGGCATATATTATCCCATTTTGTAGAGAAACAAATGGAGGCCCAGAGACAGAGCCATGACTCACCTTCTGGTTCAGTACAACTTCTTTCAATGTTACCATTCTGTCTCTAACCAGACACACCATGAAGGTGGTGGGTTTTTGAGGTTGGCTTCACAAGATTCCCTTTCAGAGGGACTGGGGACATTTCAGAATACTCAGCCCCATCTGGTTGCCCTAGAGTCTCATCAAGACATGCCGCTGCCGCAGGAAAAGAAATCCTTACTTGAGTTAGAGCTCAGCTCTGAAGCCATTCCTTACAGCTTTTGCGACCACCTGCAGAGACAGCCTAAAAGCAGCATCCAGCCTGTGGCTTAGATTACTCCTCACCACCCAAGCTTTTGAAAAAAATTAAGAAAAATTAAGATTTTGGAGGATAGAAGATATTTCTATTATTCACGCAGTGCTTGAATTTGCTACAGAGTTAAAGGATTCAGCCCCTACTATTGAAGAGTTTAAAGATTTAGGGAAGCTAAAATGTAAGCGTTCCAATTTTGTGTAGGGTCCTGAGGTTTTTCAGCAGCTTGTATCAGAGAGAGAGAGGCCTCTTCTCATCACTAAAGTGAATTCCTTTTCTATAGGGCTGCCAGATTGAGTAATATATTCTATGTAATATGTTCCACGTAATATAAAGGACACATTTAAGCTACGAAATTATTCCTTGTTTATCTGAAATTCAAATTTAACTCTGTGTCCTGTATTTTATCTGGTAATTCTACTTCCACATCAGTGACATGAAACATGTTACAAGGCTGCAGATTCTCCATCTCATCTGGTGATAGCTTAATAGCAGCTGGTATAGTACTGACAATAATTGAATCTTTGGGCACTCTGTCACTGAGCAAAGCACTGAGCACATCTTCTCACTTGCACTTGTCTGTATCAGTGAAGTCTGAAGCTCAAAAAGGTTAGTAAGTAGCAAGCTTGAGGATCTAGTCCCAGATTGTTCAGTTCCTAGTACAGTGTCCTGGGCTTGGAGCAAAACAGATACTTACAGTACAATGTATGACCACATGGTTTGCAGCAACAAATACTTAATCCTTGGAATGCAGCCTGCTCACAAGTTACCAAAACTCTGCTACTTATTCAGGACCATCTCTGTCCATAAAGAATTCTAATCAGCAGGTTCCTAAGTCAGGACGCTGTATAGGTCCTTTGTAAAAATAAGGTTCAGGTCAGCTATTTAAAATTGCTACCTTCTCTTTGGCTCCTTTTGTACCTTTCAGGTAAACAGAGTTCTTTTCAGTGAGAAAGTGAAGAAGAAAGGAAAATGAAATTCATTTTTCAGGGGCTCATTCATATGTCACCTCAGGCTTCCTACTGTGTTCAGGTACACCTGGAGTCCTAAGCTCTCTGGAACCAGTAGGGCCCTCTTCAGAGACAGAGGCACCTAGGAAGGTGCAGGTCCTCCTCTGCTCATGATCGTCACATTCCAGGAGTGCAGGAGGGGCCCCTGCAAAGTCAGTCTGCTCAGACCTAAGTCTCGGCAAGTGGCCCTGACTCTTCTGCCCTCAGTCCACCCAAACCCGGCTGACAGGGCAGGGCAGTAAGAATAACCCAACCGTCATGTGCTGGCAGGCACTGATGCATGGCTGGGAGAGGTAGGGACACCGTGCTCAGGGTAAGAGAACCTCTCCAGGCGCTCCTGTGAGGAAACACCGGGGCACAGAGACCACCACTCTGTCCACTGGTAGAGGACAATCCTAGGCAGCCCTGGGCTGGACTCAGTCTTCTGTCTGGGCTTGGACAGGTTACTAAACATCACTGACACTGGAGGGAACAGTTGAGAATCAGAGACAGAGCACAGGGGGTGGCCCAGATCAGGTTGCCCATAATGGGCGTGCGCTCACCCTACAGACTTACGCATGTTTTCAAAAGAGTTTTTTTTTTTAAAAAAAAGCTGCCTCTGATTATTCAAGAATGAGGACTGGTTTTTACTTAGGAAAAGCATTTTATGAAGGTATTTTTTTCCTTGTATATTTGTTTAAGTATCATTTCCTCCTTTTGGAGGAAGTAAATCAATAATGAAGCCTTGTAAATTCTTCCATGGAGATCCGGAAACAATCAAAGGGCATTCTCTGGAATTTAAACTGCTGAGAGAGTATGCTGGAAGCTTTAAAACCCATTAGCGCATTCTGCATTCAGACTGCCTATCACCTACGTATACAGTCAGATCTGACTGACACTGGCTTGTTATTGAAAGAGAATGCAGACCCACATACATGGTGAACAGAGTTCAAGGATCGACAGGGACTGTAAACAGGTGACCCATTCTAACCCTTCATTAAGGGCAAAAAACTTTTTAAATCAGTCACTATTTCTACCCTCACTGCATCAAGTATTCTTAAATTGTACTTACGGAAAAAGCAAGCACAGAAATCATGAACCAAAAAAAATCACCAAAAGTTTAAAACTGCATCTCAATTTCTACACACCTGACAAACTTCATGTTCCTACATAATGCTTTCTGTGATGGTGCAATGGCCCCTGTGAGCCTGACATACTCAACAAATATTTATTTCATAATTTGAATAAGTGCCACTCAATATTTGTATTACCTATTCAGCAAAATGTTTGATAGCCTATATATTTTACAAAGAGATAAACTTAAAATTTCTATTTGATTTTTATAAATTTTTGGACATATTATCCACATTTATCAACAGAAATTTAAAAGTTAACAGAAACAAGTCAACAGGCTACTTCAAAAAGAAACAAGACTGTTTTGTTTCTGGCTTTTACTAAAGAGCAATGGTTCTAACCCATGCTTGTCAATGGAATAAATATTATTCCTACTACATTCAAAAATTTTTGAAATTGGGGATTGTTGTTTGGCACTATCCTTACGTATACAACTTAAATGGCCAGTCTGAAAAATCAGTATTTCGGAGAATCTAAAACAGTGTAATATCATAGCCTTAAAGGTCTAAAATATTTTGTTATCCAAGCATCACGTCTATCTGTAAACTAATATATAAAGTTACACACACATCTTGCAAAATAGGAAATAACTGCTTGTGGTCAGAATCACCATACTGAGCTAGCAGAATACTTTTGCTAAAAACTTGAGGCTAAAAATAAATTTCCCCATCCTTTGTCACAATAAGAATGTAGATCTCATTAGATATGTTAAAAATGTGCCAGGCATGGTGGCTCATGCCACCCAGCACTTTGGGAGCCTGAGGCTGGCAGATCGCCTGAGGTCAGTAGTTCGAGACCAACCTGGCCAACATGGTGAAACCCCATCTCTACTCAAAATACAAAAATTAGCCAGGCATGATGGCAGGTGCCTGTAATTCCAGCTAGGAGAATTGCTTGAACCGGGAGGCAGAGTTTGCAGTGAGCTGAGATTGCGCCACGGCACTCCAGTCTGGGTGATAGAGCGAAACTCCATCTCAAAATAAAGAGAGAGAGAGAAAAAAAAGCATATACATATAAAATTATGGCCTAAAATGGCTCACTGATAAAAATTCAGCTCCCTACACAGGGCATCTGAATTTTAGAACGACTTACAAGGTCTTTCAATTCACTGAATACTATTTTTTAAAACCACAGTTGATTTCTTTTTTTAAATCCAAAACATAAACTTGGCTAACTGCAGAGTGACACAGAGGTGCTAGGCAGTCCTGTCTGCAGCAGACGGCTCCCTCCAACACTGTGCCTGGTGCTGACCTTTATGTTGCCCACCGCACAGTGTCTGCAACCTACTGGGACTGCTCACAGCCAGGGCAGTCTTCCAAGGCCCAGTGGCCTCGGAGAAGAAACAGGCCACGGCTGCTCCAGAGAAGCCAGACAGCTGCTGCAAGCTTTATCAGTGCCCAGGCCCCACAGATGGGAGGCCCTTCTGAATACCTCCCGCTCCAGAAGCTACGGCCCTGGTGCTAGCCGTCTGTCCCCTCTATTCCCGGGGTGCCTTTTCTGATAAGGAAAACAAACAGAAAACTCAGGAAGATGCTCACCAACACTGAAAACACACATCTTAGAACAAAGCTGTGGAACCACTGAAAACAGATTAACCATCTTCTAAATTCAGAGGCTGTGACAGTAACTCAAAAGTAATTGGCTTTTTATATTTTACTTCGGAGATGATGAGGTATTAACATGTAACAGTTACATGTCATTTTTTCCCCATGAACCTTAGAAACTTAGAAGGGGGCAACCGAACTGCAAAGATACCCAATAGCTTCCCCAAATGAAGGACTGCAACATACACACAAGTACGCTCATGTCTGTATCTACAACTAGTTAATATTTCACAGCAGGAATACAGAAGCCCAAAAGCTAAAATGTTAGCTCAGTGCAATCTGAATTGACATACTACCTGGTACAGTTATTATACATGACATACATAGCATACACATTACACACTCTCCATAAAATATTTCTGTTGGAAAGAAAAGTAAACTGTAAAATAATGCCCATGTCTTAAGGTCACTGTTCATGACAAGAGATCTTTGTAAACTTTATTGACTTTTCAAAAATATTGTTTTCTTTGTCATTAAATTAGGATTACAAATTTGTTAAATATCTTTGGCTAATTTTCAAGATTCAGTTTATAGATAATGCACTTCATTTTTTTTTTTTTTGAGACAGAGTCTTGCTCTGCCGCCCAGGCTGGAGTGCAGTGGCGCGATCTGGGCTCACTGCAAGCTCCGCCTCCCGGGTTCACGCCATTCTCCTGCCTCAGCCTCCAGAGTAGCTGGGACTACAGGCACCCGCCACCACACCGGGCTAATTTTTTGTGTTTTTAGTAGAGACGGGGTTTCACCGTGTTAGCCAGGATGGTCTGGATCTCCTGACCTCATGATCCGCCCGCCTCGGCCTCCCAAAGTGCTGGGATTACAGGTATGAGTCACCGCGCCCGGTCGCACCTCATTTCAATAGAACTTTTGAAATACTGAAATGTTTGGGAAAAAACTCAGGATGTTTAGAATAATTTATTACTATGTGTACGAAAACATATTGGGTTCCAATTA
>NW_012101654.1:1740010-1745281 GCF_000951045.1 Mandrillus leucophaeus | reverse complement strand
TCTCAAAAAAAAAAAAAAAAAGGAAAAAAAGAAATGCATCCTATTTCCCAATGAGTATCACGAGAGACAGGTTAGCATGGGAAGTTCTGCAGGCCCAGACTGCCAGGGTTGAAACTGTCTCTGCCATGTGCACCAACTGTGCAACAGTGGGCAAGTCAAGTTACTGCTCCTCAGAGCCTCATGAGGAAGCAGAACTAACAAGACTAGTAACAGCCCTCATAGGAATGTTGTGAAAATTAAATGAGTTAATACATGTAAAATGTTTGCAAAAGTGCCTAGCTCATAAGTAAACCCTCAATGTTAGTTGTTGTTACTATTATAGTTACAATTATTAATCATCTTGGCTGTGAAATATGATTAGCCATGAAAAGCCATTTATGATACATAATTTCAGTTAGTAAATGCAATAGAGCAAAAATATAAAATAAAACGAAGGGTTAAAAGGTTCCTATGTCAGGAAAAGGCCTGACTTAGCAGCTCACACCTGTAATCTTAGCACTTTAGGAGGCTGAGGAAGCAGGATGGCTTGAGGTCAGGAGTTCGAGACCAGCTTGGAAAATATAATGAGACCCTG
This sequence comes from Mandrillus leucophaeus, assembly GCF_000951045.1. NCBI lineage: Eukaryota > Metazoa > Chordata > Mammalia > Primates > Cercopithecidae > Mandrillus > Mandrillus leucophaeus. Next base: position 1,744,707 of record NW_012101654.1, on the reverse strand, counting down.
TCTCTACAAAATATGTCCTGTTTGTTTGTTCATTTTGAGATGGAGTCTTGCTCTGTCTCCAGGCTGGAGTGCAATGGTGCGATCTCGGCTCACTGCAACCACTGACTCCCTCAGTCAAGTGATTCTCCTGCCTTAGCCTCCTGAGTGGCTGGGATTACAGGCACATGGCACCATGCCCAGTTAATTTTTGTATTTTTAGTAGAGACGGGGTTTCACCATGTTGGCCAGGAGGGTCTCGATCTCCTCACCTTGTGATCAGCCCGCCTTGGCCTCCCAAAGTGCTGGGATTACAGGTGTGAGCCACAGCGCCCAGCCTACAAAATGTTTTTAAAACTTAGCCCAGCATGATGGTGCGTGCCTGCAGCCATAGCTACTCAGGAGGCTGAGGTGGGAGAATCACTTGGGCCAGGAGTTCCAGGCTGCAGTGAGCTATGATGCTGCCACTGCACTCCAGCTTGGGCCACAGAGTGAGACCTTCTTAAAAAAAAAAAAAAAAAAAAAAGTTAAGGAAATCTGTTCTCTAACCAGTCCATTGACTCTGCAACTCACTGGATCTCAAGTTCTCTAAGGACAAACACCACCTCCTATTCATAATTTGCTCCCCAAATAGTAAGCCCAGTAAGAGAACACATGCTCCTAAGTATTCACTGAATTAAATATTTTCTGTATAAGAAATTTTAGATTATTCACTGCAAAGGTTGAAAATCAAATTAATTGGCAAGAATTATACCAAGGTATCCACCATAAGCTTAGATGCCTCTGATTAAATATTAGATCACTATTTCCTGTCGTTCTCCCACAGGGCAGCAATACAGAAGGTTCCCATCACCCAGGAGGCAACGTATATCTACCACTGCTACTACCACTCCCACTACCACCTCAACTATTTCCACCTCACAACTCTTGACAAGGCATTTATTTGATGTGCACTTAATAAGAAATCAGCAAACATTGTTAATTTCAATACTGAAGTCAAGGGGAGTCTTACTAACTTCTCAGACTAGCCTGTGGGGTGGATTGTCATCTCTATTTTACAGGTGGGGAAAGTGAGGCTTAGAGATGTTAAGTAATTTGGCCACAGTCACACAACCATCAGGTGGCCCAACTGGGATTAAAGGCCAAATATGTGTCACCTCAGTGTCCTTACTTAATGACTATCTAATTTTGAGTAAAACTTTAGTATTTCAATTTATATACTGGCTTTGTATAGTACAGATATGACGACTTCCCAAAACTTTTTGAAGATTAACATGTATTATCTTGTGACTCCTTAAATGCATCATCTTCTCTTTTGCTTGGAATCTTCATAACCGCAAAAAGATAAAATCCTACTTCACCTTGACCACCAGGACATAAGACAATCCTTTGCAACAAAAATGCCAACAGCCAAAGTTGTGAAATTTTGCCCCAGCAGTGTTTCATGGAAGATATGGGAGTAGAGACATAGCGTGGCTGACCTGACTTAGAGTGGTTTTGCAAAGCAACCAGGGAGTGAAATAATCAAGAGTAATACAAATAAAGTATGATAACCATGGCCAAGAAGTTAAATCCAAAAGGGAGCTCAAAGAATGGGAGTAGCAGATCACAACACTCTCAGGTCTCTGTGTCATGACAGCAGGATGACGGAACACAATAAAAGTCAATAGAGTAGAGTAGATCCCTGTGACAACATGGCCTTAATGTGGCCATGGGTCCAAGCTACAGGAGCAGAATACACAGAGGCAAAAAATGAGAAATTATTTTTATGGCACATTTCTCTGATTGTAGGAACGCACATATGCGACTGTCATGAATACTGGCTGTCATTCTCTAATCTGCACTATAGTAAGGAATTGGTCAGTTAAGATAATAAAAGCTCCAGGTGCACAGGAAAAAAGCAGTAAAACGCACCAATGTCCCTCCCTATCAGATGGTTCAACATGCTGAAGTGTGTTGAAAGTGATTGAAGCGCACTTCCCCATTCTCCTGAAACACAGGCAAACCAGCTGTGTTGGATGCTGCAGTGGGCAAGTTTCTAAGCTTGCACATGCATTCAGACAAACAGGAAATGAGCTGTCCAGAGCTGGCAGGTAAGAGAGCTCCTCTGGCAGCCCTTAACTACTTGCTAGTAAGACTATTCACTTCCCAGTAGAGACAAGAGGATGTGCTGCCCCCATTTAAACTACGGAAGGAGTGGCCAGGAGACATCCAGAGAAGGACTCCAGGGGTGCACCAGCCCTACCTCCCCTCCCCCTTACCGTGGTTTGCAGCGAATCCTGAGATAAGCACAGCACCCAACAAACAGTGGCAGGCTGCAGGCACCACGCGTGCATGAATGAAGATAGTATGAAATGTGAGTCACCTCACTTATTAAAACAGAAGTGTTCCTTTGAAACACCACACAAATTGGGCATATGTAAATTAACTCACTGGCCCAACAGTTTACATTATTTAGCATATTACTGGTCTGTTTTTTATCTTATCCCCTTAAACTCCCTTCAAGCTCCCAATTTGCAACTACTAAGTATGTCTCCAGCTAAATCCTTGAGCAAGAATCCCTCTACCTTCACCCTAAAACTAGTTGTGGCAAATCTGAATTCCAATAGATCAGATTTTTTTTAGAGTGTTTTGCCTATATATACAAACAGTAAGCATCTAGAATGCAAGACTAAGATATTGACCATTTCCGCAATATTCCATTATCCCCAACATCACCAGCATGCACACACTTATTATCTGCTATAGATTAATTACCTGCATTGTATTTCATATGTATATTTGAAAACATATTACAGAAAGTACAGAAAGGTACTATTCAACTCAAAGGAATAACGTCTCAACAGGACACAATTCTAGATTCGAGCAAGATACTCTGAAGGGTAAATAACATAAACCAGGGCTAATGGGGCCTGTCAATGACTAAAGCTTATGTATTACTATAACTATCAAGTATCAGAATAGATTAAGTCTGCAAACAAAACAAAAGACTCCACAGGCTAAGGAAATTCAAGTGATGTCAAATGAAAAAAGCAGAAAACACAGGCACAAAACTAGCCCCGCTATCTAGAAAACTGACTAGAAAAAGGAAATAGAAATATTAGCTGTAATTATCTCTCTAGAATGAAAGAAAAACAGGTGCCCCATTTTATATTTTGCCTTTTTTTTTTTTTTTTTAAATTTTTTGAGATAGGGTCTCTCTCTCTCTCTCTCTCACCTAGGCTGCAGTCAGCAGCAGTATCACAGCTCACTGCACCCTGGACATCCTGGGCTAGAGCCATCCTCCCACCTCAGCCTCCTGAGCAGCTGGGACAACAGGCGGACCACCACACCCGGCTAATTTTTTATATTTTTGTAGAGATGAGAGTCTTGTTATGTTGCCCAGGCTGGTCTCAAACTCCTGGGCTTACGTGATTCACCAACCTCAGCCTCCCAAAGTGTTGGGATTACAGCGTGAGCCACCACACCCGGCCTATGTTGTTTTATTAAAACAAAGTACATATAATGAACTGCCAGTTTGTGTTTTAATCCTGTTTCATCACTTTTACTACCATTTTGCTACCACTTTACTACCATTATGCTGACGGCTGAGTTTCCTTTAAAAATGGTAGCAATGGCCTTCAAAAAAAAATAGGTCCAGATGACTACACTATAGTCTGTGTAGAAGTATCTAAAGCTCTTTAATAATAATAATAGTCATAGCAACAGTAACAGCAAGCATTTGCTGAGTAATTACTATGAGCCAGGCAATGCTCTAAGCCCATCACATGCTAATCTTAACCTAAGATATAGGTTCTATTGTCCCATTTTGTAGGTAAGGAAACAGAAGCACAAGAAATGAAACAAGCTGCCCAAGTGACAGAGCCAGATCCAAATACAAGGGCCTAACGACCAGCCCCTGCTGTCTCTTATGCTGGCGATTTTACTGTGCAGGGGGCGTTTATGCTTTGAATAAGCTTAAAAATAATTAGACAATCAAACTTTGGAGACTTAAAAAGCTTTTTATTAAATAGAAATTAGAACTGAAATGAAATTTTGTATTTAATAACAATTAGCCACAAGCCTGTTCAAGAAAGAGGATGTGTCCCTCTAATAATTAAAAATCCAATACCTTCCCACACAGGTGTTATCTACTTAACAAGTTAAGGGGCTTAGAGGAAGGTCAGAGTGACTAACAAAACCAGTCCTGAGGCCTTGACACCTGAGGACAGGTAAGTGATAAAAATGAAAATTAGGTAACTCCAAAAGGAAGGGCTAGAGATCCTCCCTAGATCCCTTTCCCTTCCCCTGTGAATCCTCACAGATCAAAGACAGAAGTCTTCCAAGTAAAGGAATTTTACCAGAAATTAACAAAACCTAGCAGAAAAATCACAGGAGGCAGGAATACTTTTACTGAAAATTACTCAGTGCAACAGGACATCACATCTCGAAATGAAGCAGTAAAGGTTCTGCTTCAGCTTTGCTTTTAATTCCCATCCAATAAACCCAGAAGCAGGCATTGTCCTGATCCAAGATGAGCCAGGCAGGGCACAGTCCCATCTCTGAGAGTGATTTGGACAGGATGTTGATATTTAGGTACGAGTTCCCTTACAGAACTGTGTTCTGTAGCAGTGTGCATATGTTTAAGTTTCATTATCATATGGTTCACACTTTCAGGCTACAAAAAGTATATGCAATAAAACCCAATACATGTATGAAAGTTTTAATAATAAAAAGAGATT
>NW_012101654.1:1734093-1739260 GCF_000951045.1 Mandrillus leucophaeus | reverse complement strand
ACATTATATTCTCACTTCTCTTTGCTTTTCTTCCAGGATTGCTGTCAATAAAAACGTAGCTGACCCTAAGAGTCACAGCCTGAAAGAATCTCAAAACGGTCTAGAGTATATGGAAGCTTTCTTTCCGTAAGAACTTTAAAAATATATAAAGCAATATTTAATAATAACTTACTTTTATTTGGAAATGAAGTCTTACTCTCAAACAGTCTCTGTATGAAAATAAAGTACTGGTCAGGTGCAGTGGCTCACACCTGTAATTCCAATACTTCGGGAAGCTGACGTGAGTGGATTGCTTGAGCCCAGGAGTTCAAGACCAGCTTGGACAACACGGCAAAACCCCATCTCAACAAAAAATACAGAAACATTAGCCAGATGTGGTGGTGCACGCCTATAGTCCCAACTACTCAGGAGGCTGAGGTGGGAGGATCACCTGAGCTCGGGGAGGTCGAGGCTACAGTGTGCCATGACTGCACCACTGCATTCCAGTGTGGGCAATAGAGAGAGACCCTCTCTAAAAAAGGAAAAGGAAACGGAAGGAAAGAAAAGAAATAAACCCCATTTAGCCTGACCTAAATGTTCTGATTTCAAGTTTCACATTGAAGTTTCATCCACAACTGCACCCCACCCACTACCCCACACCCAGCACCTGTGGATTCCTATGTTCCTCACTTGACTTTTGCTTTCCAGTAACACCAAGTCACTGTCACGAACCCTTCACATTTCAGTATCAACTTCCTAATAAGTCAGTAAACACCAAGCAGGTCCTAGGACGTTTTCACTTATCCAGAACGCCCTTTTTTTCCCCAGTATTCTGGTACCTTAAAAGAGCATGGCAAAGAGCACTGTGGGGCAGAAGGAAGGATCTGAAAATTCCATTCTGATAAGACAAAGGGGTAGAAATGTGAAGAGGTCCAAGGGGAAGCTGGAAAGAGAATTAGTTCCAATGATACTAAACTAACGCCCCTGCCATGGCTCCCTCATTCTGGAGCTGCAGGGGACTGCTCTGGGAGCATGCCTTGCTGTGCTGTTTCCCATCTCTGAGGTTTGTCCTGGTACTTCCTGGAGATGCTCAACCTATCCCCTCCAAGCTCCAGCCACTGCCTGTCCCCAACCAGGTGCAAGAAGCCCAGCCAGAACCCTACCCTTCCAACTTCCTGACCCCAAGAAAAGGGGAGAGGTAATGCAATGATTATTTTAATACAATGAAGTTTTGAAGTGATTTGTAAACGGAAACAATGGTGCTAACAATATATGCAGATGGAAAGCAAACAGAGGAATGAGAAAAGGAAGGTCAATCCTAATTGGCTGAGGGGCTCAGGAAATCAGGTAACAAGAAGGAGCAAATCAACCCAGCTGGTATAACCTGAACAGCTCAAGAACTGGAGACCACCAGACCAAAACCAGATTTAAATCGAGAGTCTGTAAAACCAGAGCATCAGTCCACCATCATCCTTCTTCCATTGCAGACACGACACCAGAAACGAGTAGGGCTCACAGAGATGAGGCGGTTTGTGAAATGGCCACACAGTATGTAAGAGCGAATACTGAACACCGCGATCCTAAGCCCCATAGCGCAGCCCCGTAATGTCAGCAGGCAGGCTTAGACATCACCCACCATGTCCTCCAAGCAGAACACGACCGGTGTCTTCTTTGGAGAAAATAAACTACTCCTGGGCAAACATTTCACATATCAACACGAAGAAGTTCCCAGTGAAAAAGCTAGCTGATCACATGATAACCCCAAAGAAATGCCACCTGTCCACATGTCCAGCTCACACAGGCTTCCAATCAGCCTATTTTTGTTGTTTGTTTGTTTTTTGAGACTGAGTCTCGCTGTGTCGCCCAGGCTAGAGTGCAGTGGTGCGATCTCAGCTCACTGCAACCTCTGCCGCCTGGCTTCAAGCGATTCTCCTGCCTCAGTCTCTCGAGTAGCTGGGATTGCAGGCGCCTGCCACCATGCCCAGCTAAATTTTGTATTTTTAGTAGAGATGGGGTGTCACCATCTTGGTCAGGCTGGTCTTGAACTCCTGACCTCGTGATCCACCCATCTCAGCCTATGCTGGGATTACAGGCGTGAGCCACCGTGCCCGGCCTTTTTCTTCTTCTTTTTTTTTTTTTGAGACAGGGTCTCACTCTGTTGCCCAGACTGGACTGCAGTTGTGCAATCTCGGCTCACTGCAACCTCCGCCTCCCAGGCTCAAGTGATTCTCCTACCTCAGCCTCCCAAGTAGCTGGGATTACAGGCACGCATCACTACCAATCAGCCTTTTAATGCACCTCACTCTTAAACATGAACAAAGATTCTCACACTTTTGAGGAAGCCTCCGCCTAAAACAGATTGTAAAAAGTAAAAAGGGTAATTCAGAAGAAACACATAACGCAAGGAATAGAAGAAACATTGTTAAAAAAAAAAAAAATAACAGAGAGGAAAAGTGATTGCATACAGGAAATACAGAATGCTATTAAAAAAGGAACTATGTATAAAGAAAAACACTTTGAATTAAAAAATATAAAGAGAAAAACAAGATGATTTAACAGTCAGATCGGCAGATACAGTCAAGGTTATCTCCCAGGCAGAAAACAATAACAGAACAGAAAAATTAGTGGGGGAAAGAAAAGATCAATCAATCCAGTATATCCAACACCCAGGAGCACCAGAATAAGAAAGTAGATTATGGGAGAGAAATAAATTACCAAATAACTATATAAGATAATTGCCCCCAAATGAAGAACAGTACAAACCTAGTGCCCAGCACAATGAAGTATAAAAAAAGACCCATAAAGCCACACAGCACTATTTCAGGGCATCACAGGCGAAAACCCCAACAGCTTCCAGGATCACATAGAAAGAAAGGGCAACGTCACAATGGCATCTAATTTCTCCACAGCAACAGGAAACATCTGAAAGCAGTAATCCCAGAAGTCAGATGATTTTATTTTTTAATTCGTAGAGAAAATTATTTCCATGCAGGATTGCTATATGTAGTCATTCAATTTAAATATAAGGGTATATAGTAAATGTTTTTTGAAAAATACAAGGTCTAAATAATTTATCTCTCATTCACATTTTCTCAAGAAGCTACTGAAAGATGTGTACAGCCAAAATGATAAGTGATTGAGGAAACAGGAGATCCACACGTGAGGCAAACGGAAGGGCTACCAAAAAAAGGAAGGGACGTCCCAGGAGATGGCTGTATGCATCTGTCTCCTGCGTTAACAACCACTCCAAACTGTGGTGAAGACTATGGAAATCCAGAAGGGATGTCTCTTCAGAAAAAATACTGGAGCTGAAAAACTTCTCTGGCAGGTATGACTGCATGAAGACAGTACTGCCCAGTTGTTGGAGGGCACAGGAAGGCCCAGTCAGATGTTCAAAGAAAAGCATGTGAAAAAAAATGAGGTAATGAACTCCAAGCAAAACTAAAAGTTATTATAGTATTACGGTATAAGTACAGTATAATGCAATATGTAGCTTAGTGAACAAGAGTTAAGAAGACATAATAACATAAACAGTAATGTAGTCTTAACCAAAACCTGATGGGATTAGATGGGTAGAACACTGAAGAGTGTGAAAAACACAGTGTACAGCAAGCTACAATCCTCATCTAATAGGAAGCCAGTAAATGATGCCAAATTGAAGAATTTAAAAGATAACATATAGCAACGATTGCATGTATATGTATATTTCTAAAGAAATATACACGTAACAAGACAATTTCATTTGATTTTCATCATCTATAAATTCATCATACATTCCTAAATTTTGTGTATTTTTGAAAACTTCGATGACCTGGGTTATAGTTTATCCTAGGAGAAAGGGAGATATGTGCCTTAACTCCTTTTTGTTTCTGAATGCTTAATTCTATATACTTGATGTGAAGAACAGCAGAGACTCTCCATTGCCTGATGCAGCTACCTTGGAGGTTAATAATCCCCTACGCTCCATTTTACCACCACCCCTCAAAAGAAAGATATCAATCATCCATCCTGCCCACAGGTCATATGGACCTGCAGCAATCTTAGACGAAGAGACCAAGTCAGTGCTTTCTAACAGTCACAGCAGCGCTGCTCCCCCTCAGGAGTACACAAGGGAGGACAGTGGCTACAAGTCTCAAGAAATTAAATACCTTTCCAGTTTTTGCTAAGTCATGAGTTAAACCAACAAAAACAGTGGCTTCACTTAACTGCCATGATTACACAGATGTTTATGCTAAAATGTAAGCAACAAAATAAACACTAACTAGATTTATCATGAAATGTTTCTTCTAATGAGTGAAATGATTTAATTTCTGTGACCCTCCCTAAAATAATAAAAGAGATTTTCCCTAAAAATATAAACCAATATCTGTGTGTTGTTCTGTATGTCAAGGGCTCTTCACTGCCTCAGGCTGAAATCTAAGCTCCTGGGTACGCTGAAAGCTGCCGGCCTTTCCCCAGAGTGTGGGGTTCCAGGCTGCTGCAGGGGTCCCTGCACCGTCTCAAAGGCCGTCCCTCCACTCCAGGGATCCCTGCTTAGGCTCCTGCAGATCCTCAGCCACAACAGTGCAGGGGATACTACACGGCACTGTCTACGAGTGCCCCTGCCACTAAACCGGACTCCTCCTACGGGAAAAGCACTGTGTGATTTCATCGCTGTATCCCCAGTGACTAGCACATTGACTGGCACACAGAAAGGAGCTCAATGATTCTTTTTTTTTTTTTTTGAGACGTAGTTTGGCTCTTGTCGCCCAGGCTGGAGAACAATGGCATGATCTCGGCTCCCTGCTACCTCCACCTCCCGGGTTCAGGCAATTCTCTTGCCTCAGCCTCCTGAGTAGCTGGGATTATAGGCACCTGGCTAATTTTTGTAATTTTAGTAGAAATGGGGTTTCGCCATGTGGGTCAGGGTGGTCTCGAACTCCTGACTGCAGGTGATCTACCCGCCTCGGCCTACCAAATTGCTGGGATTACAGGCGTAAGCCATTGTGCCCGACCTTCAATGATTCTTTTCCACATATACTTAGCAAATTACAATGACACTGACTATGGATCTAAGCATTACAAAAAATTTTAATGAATGTTTAATGGCAAATACTAAATTTTTACATATACTTTCCTTAAAGTCTTTTAACTTAGGTGGCAAAAAAGGAAAGGCCACATTGCAATCAGTGTTTAAAAGGAAAGACCA
>NW_012101654.1:1724412-1733824 GCF_000951045.1 Mandrillus leucophaeus | reverse complement strand
AAAAAAAAAAAAAAGGAACAGCTCATTCAAATAATTCACGTTTCTATTTCATGCAAATCACTAATGTCCCTGGACTACTGCCAAGCTCAAATTCAGGTAGATCAAGTAGTAATTTCCAATACCCCCACAGCAGCAAGGATTATAAGCAGCATTGTCCTGTCCTCCCAAACTCATCACTGGGGCAGGTAATTTCTCCCCATGGCAGGATATGAAGAGTTTAAAGCTGAGTCAGTTCACCTAACACCATATTCTGTATAAGGAAAACAAGATTCACTGGACCTGACCTAGAAAAGTAAGTTTCCACCTGGGCATCTCAGCAGTTACTTCAGATTTGTACTGTATTACATGACACAATATATATAGTCCTTGCAAGGTTGAGATCCTTGTCAACTGAGAACTTTCAAATGACTCTGTCACCTGGTAAGTACAGAAACAGTAATAACAGAACTACAAAACAGAAAAGTTCTCAAATCACAACCTGGAAACTTTATCAACACTACTAGTGCTTTCAGGATATTTCACTTTACAGAAACATAAGCACTGACGACACATTTAAATCTTTTATTCATTAAGCAATTCAATAGCATTAAAATGGATTTATCAGCCTTAATTGAAAAAATGTAAATGTATTATCATATACATTTGAGTCAGCAGCCATCTGGATAGAAAATGGAGAAAAATTTGGAACAAATGGAATTACATACTTTGATTCTGCTATAATGAAGGCTAAAAGAGTATGTGGCTAGAAAAAGTAATATATCACATTTAAATAGAGTCTACTGGAAAGTAAAGTTTATGGTAATTCTTTTTACACTAATAAAACCCCAAATTATATTCTTTTGAATCATACTAACAAAGATACTCTACCATGAAACCAAATGAGATTTTAAGTAAAGACCCACCTAACAAAACAACATACTAAAAATAACTTCTGCATAACGACACAAAACAGCCTCTAATAATTTATATCACACAAGAACAAAGGTTTTCATGGTGATGAGATGTATTCTACACTGTATAAAGGGACTTCCATATTTCTTTACTTGAAAACCACACACAAATGATGTCTAGCACAATGTTTATTCAACAAAACTCAAGGAAGATATACATATTCTGTCTATAACAGCTATGAAGAAATCAAAATACTTCTTCCCTTTTGTTAGATTCTATTCTCCTAATATTCATTTCTGTCACAGGGATTGCATTTACTTTTCCCTTAAAAAATAAAAGTAGAAATCTGGACAAGATCTGTAGTGCAACCATTTTCAAAACACTGACCATCAACAAGGATCTTGGTCCCTGAGAGACAGGAAACAAACCAGGTGAACCCTCTAACTGCCCCAGCAAACTGCCTAGAACACACTTGCAGGCGAAGGTGCCAGGAGCAGAAACCAGGTGGAGTCTGGAAATGCAGCTGGGAATCGGAGGTCAGTAAGAGGTTGGTGTTTTCAGGGAAGAGTAAGAGACAGGGAAAGTTACCCAACAAGAACGCTCCTGGTATTGGCAGAGTCTTCCTTCCCATACTTGGCAGAGTGATGTTCAGCCTGTGTGTGTGAAGAAACCATGTGAGGATGGGGAAAGCAGCACCCAAAAGGATTAGAAGAATCCTCAGGGCTCACACAGAAGAGTTCCTGCTCCCACCAGCCAGAGAGGGAAAACCAGGCAGAGCTCTTGGAAGGAAATCTGCCTGAAAAGTGGGCAGAATCAGTGCAGACGCTGCTCACCCTGCCCCACCTCCCAAAGCTTAAAGTAACACCCAAAACGATCAGCTGTTTCCAAGTAATATGCCTGTCCCAGACCAAAGTTCAAGGACATTTATAGGAATAAAAAGAAAGACACCCAGTAATCAACAAGGTAAAATTCACCATGTCTGGCACACAATAAAAGTTATCAGAAAGCAACGAAGCAAACAAAAACAAAAAACCCCAAACGAAGAGAAAACTCAATCGATTGAAATGTACACAGAACAACAAAGATGATGGAGCTGAAAGTCAACAATATTAACTATACTCCATATGTTCAAAAACATATAGTGTGCGTCTTAAGGTAGAGATATGGGAACTAAATCAAATAACCCAAATTGAACTTCTAAAGATATAAACTTTAATGATGCATGTAAAAAATACATTTTCACTTTTTTCACTGGATAGATTTAATGGTAACTTTTAAATGAAGACTAATAAGCCTGAAATTGAAGACACAGCCCACAAAGGAAAAATAAAACACAAAGAGAAAGAAAAACTTCAGAGGTCTAACATATATATTTAATTAGAGCTGCTGTTAAAAAAAAAAGGAGATAGGACAAATATCTGAAGAAAAAAATGACACAAATTTTTTCCAAATATGATAAAAACTCTAAATCTACAGATATGAAAGGTCAATAAAACACAACCAAAAGACACACAAAGAAAACTACACCAGTCCCATCGTAATCAAATTTCTTAAAACCAAGGATAGAGAAAAATCTTTTCTGTTTTTTTTTTTTTTTGTAAATATGTATTACATCCCTAGAAAAAGAATCCCAGGATTTTCCCTCCTGCGTGTTTTCACCTTGCTTCTTCACGGTCCATGATGCCAGCGGAGGTTGTCAGTGCAATGAAACCAAACTGGCGGAATGGAAGCAGATTATTCTGCCATTTTTCTAGATCTTTGAGTCGCACATCAAATCTGAGGCTGATCACTCCACACTTGTGTAGCCTGCCTGTGAGGTTCGCAACAATTTTCCCAGCTCTGTGATCATCAATGATTTCAAATTTGCCAATGTAACTGAGTCAGGAATTCTTCCTGCCAATGGGTTCGTGGTCTTGCTAACTTGGAAAAATGAAGCTGCGGACCTTCGCAGTGAGTGTTACAGCTCAAAAAGAGTCTGCCGACCAGGAGAGTGAGCAGCAGCGCAGTTTATTGAACAAAGTGAAAGGAAAGCTTCCACGTGGTGGAGGCGGACCCAGAAGGGTTGCCCTTGCTGGCTCGGGTGGCTAGGGCCTGTGTTACTCCCTCCTCTTTCTTTCTTTTTGTCCACTGACAGTGGTTCTTTTTTCAATCTTGCCTTGGAGTGGTTAATTTTGAATCCTTCACTTCATCGGTTAAGAACTCAAAACCCTGAGTCACAGTTTGCAAAAGTCCCCAAACTGGCCCAGGAAGTCCCACCAACTCCACCCCTTATAACCCTGCTTCATCATCACAGTGAGAAACCAGGCAATGACTTTGGAGCACGGCTTAATAAGCACCTGGTGTTTGCATCTCTTTCTGGCATTGCTGATGTTCTTGAGAGCATCAGCCAAGACATCCATGTGCACTGTCAGGCCTTTGAGCCCAAGCTAAGCGTCATATCCCCTGTGACCTGCACATATACATCCAGATGGCCTGAAGCAACTGAATAACCACAAAAGAAGTGAAAATAGTCAGTTCCTGCCTTAACTGATGACATTCCACCATTGTGATTTGTTCCTGCCCCACCCTAACTGATCAATTGATTTTGTGACAATACACCCTCCCCGCCCTTGGGATAATGTACTTTGTGATATTCCCCAGCCCTTGTGAATATACTTTGTAAGATACACCCCTCCGCACCCTTGAGAAGGTACTTTGTAATATCCTTCCCCACCCTTAAGAAGGTACTTTGCAATATTCTCCCCACCCTTGAGAATGTACTTTGTAAGATCCTCCCCTGCCCACACAAAAAAATTGCTCCTAACTCTACCGCCTATCCCAAACCTATAAGAACTAATGATAATCCCACCACCCTTTACTGACTCTTTTCAGACTCAGCCTGCCTACACCCAGGTGATTAAAAAGCTTTATTGCTCACATGAAGCCTGTTTGGTGGTCTCTTCACACGGACGCTCGTGACATGCACCATTGTGGTGGCGTGGAAAGATGGAGGAAAGAGGAGAAAAATCGTAAAAGGAGTCAGAAAAAACACATTGCATAAAGAACAATAAAATTAAAAAGACTTCTCACCAAAACAATGAAAGCCAGAAGACAGTGGACCAGTATTTTTAAACAACTGGAAAAAAAAAAGAAAAAGAAAAAGAAAAAGAAAAAAAGAAAATATGGTCAAACTAAAATTCTATATCCAGTGGAAAAAAGTCTTTCAAAAATGAGGCAATTTCACACCAAAAGCACAAGTGATTTTTAGAAATGGAGAAGTTGGACTTCAGCAAAATTAAAGGCATTGTTTTGCTTCAAAAGATACCTTTAAGCAAGTGAAAAGATAAGGCACAGCCTGGGAGAAAATATCTGCAAATCATATATGATAAAAGATGCATATCCATGACATATAAAGAACCCCTAAAACTCAAGAAGACAAAAACCATCCCATTTTAAAATGGGCAAAAGATTTGAACAGACATTTCACCAAAAAGGGTATATAAATGGCCAATGCACACATTAAAAGATGCACAACATCATTTATTATTAGGGAAATGCAAATTAAAACCCCAGTCACATCCACAAAAATGGCTACCATGCAAAAGACAAAAGATAAGTGCCAGTATGGCGTGGAGGGGAACACTGCTTATAAGAATGTAACATGGTTCAGTCATTTGGAAAACAGTGTAGCAGTTTCTTCAAATGTTATACAGAAATCACACGCCCCCAGCAGATTCTACTTCTAAGTATCTACTGAAGAGAACTGAAAAATATGTCTAAAAGACCTACACATGACTGTTCCTGGCAGAACTATTCAAAAAAGCCGAAAAGTGGAAAGAACCCAAATGGCCATCAAATGGTAGATAAAATAAATATGTGTTGTAGTGTTTATAAAATATTGAGATATTAAGGGCCAGGCGCGGTGGCTCACGCCTATAATCCCAGCACTCTGGGAGGCCGAGGTGGGCGGATCACGAGGTCAGGAGATAGAGACCATCCTGGCTAACACCGTGAAACCCCGTCTCTACTAAAAATACAAAAAATTAGCTGGGCGTGGTGGCGGGACCCTGTAGTCCCAGCTACTCGGGAGGCTGAGGCAGGAGAATGGCATGAACCCGGGAGACGGAGCTTGCAGTGAGCCGAGATCGCGCCACTGCACTCCAGCCTGGGCGACAGAGCGAGATTTCGTCTCAAAAAAAAAAAAAAAAAAATTGAGATATCAAATGTAAGCAAAAAGGTAGAGAAGGGAGAAACAGTGTGCGCTGCTGTAAAGTTCATATACTACATACGAAGGATGTAAGGGAACTTGAAAGTAGGTTCTGATAAGTAAAAGCATGTATTTTAGTAGCAGCTAAAACAACATAACAAATTACAGCTAATAAATTCTGCTCCATGTGAAGCTTCTCATTGAGTTAAAACAACTCTGCCAGTATCTAAGAAACAGTAAAGATTTCTATGCCTATACTTGTATTTTTAATTATGTAAATTTCATTAATATAAAATATGTCTTGTGTGAAGAAGATGTCAGAGAATACATGTGGGGGTTCTTGGTTCTGTGTTATGTTTTCAAGGAACAATTTAACCTTTCTCTTCCTCTCCAATCTTAAACAAAATTACAACAGTTTCCTCTTTATCTCCACACAATTAGCTTTTCAGGTACATTAACCAAACAAGATTATTTCTTATTTATCATTCAATGTGTTTTAAATGTTGGTTTGCTGCAAAAAGAAGAGTCAATAATGATTCCCTTGCAAGATTGCAAGAAACTAAGTAGGAGAAACGATTCTGGTACTCATGTGGTTTTGTTATTACAAGGTTTATAAAGATAAAGCTTCCAAAATAATCTGTATATTTTAAAAATCCTGAACTGTAAGCAATCTGAACTTGTTTAAATTACACATCTTTATTCAGACTATTAAAAAAATAAAATGTACACAGATATAAATGAAATATAAATAGTAAAAACTCCAAATCCAAAACTAAACTACAGTTTTCACTTCATTCCTTCCATAGTCTCTCTCTTTCTCTCTCCTAAAATCCTGGGCATCGTCAGACCTGGATGAATAAATGTTTTCAAGTCAGGTGCCCTTTGGGAAATCACACCTAAAATTAGCCTAGCAAAATGTTGTAGAAAAATGTTCCACAAGGAAAAAGTTTTCAGACAAAGAGAGAACTTCTATTCAGGTCACATAAAATCTAACCTGAACAATCAAGAGGTTTTGAAGAAGGAAAACCCACAATCAGAATGAAATATGCCCACGAATGTCTTTGAGGAAATTTTAAAATAAATTTGGTAAATATTGAGATAAACTGGTAAATCAAACTGAAACAAAACTAAGTGGGGGGCAGGGACACAGTGGGGGCACTGCCTGTGGGTGCCCTCTTTCAAGACAAATCAAGTCTCAGTTCTCCTGAGAGCAGGAAGGGTTTGGAGGGCTAAAAAGTAAACTAACATAGGATTTTCTTGTATTTATTTCATTCGCCTCCAACTCCCATCTGATATAGAAATTCTGTGATCCTTAAAAACTAAGTTCTGTTTAAACCAATAATCAAAAATGTTTTTCACTGTATAGTAGTAGAAGACATGTAGAAGATGAGCAGCTTAGAAACTCACAAGTAAAATAACCCTGCATATGCTATTAAAATGCACTAAAAAGTAATTCATAGCAAACAATATGGCACAGAATTTGTGAATCAGAAGGACTGTCAAAGATCATTTATTAACAATTACTGCTTCACGATAGGAACTTATAAACTACATATGCGTACACCAGCACAGTTCTAAAGAACTTGCTGTTACCAAAAAAAAAAAGGTTCTATAATCTGTGCTGTCCAATATGAGCCAATACGACTGCCACATGTAGCTATTCAGAATTCTAAAATCTGTTAAAATAAAATAAAATAAATGTACAATTCAGTCCCTTAATTACTAGCCAATTTTTGAGTGCACAATACATGTAGCTAGTGGCTACTGGACTGCACAGCACAATGTCTTAGGCTTTTGCTTATATAATGTGAGACTATTAGTCTACTATACATAGTCTATCCTCTGTAAACTACTATATATATGGTTTTATATAATACAATGAAAGGCATACTAAACTACCATGTGTTAACTATTCTCAGCGGCATTATTAACAGATACCAACCAAGGTATCACTTGAAATGATTCTTTAACTTTATCTCCTTCCATCAAATCAAAATACAAAGAAACTGAAAGTTTTTAATGTCCTTTTACTGGAAATTTTTAAGCAAAATTCTAAAAAGTGACCACCTTTTTGGTGGTTTGTTTGTTAGCGCATGGATCGTTTTAAAGAGGAGCATCAGAACTGTAATCAGTCTGATTGCTAAGTCCCGCAGGTCACTCTGGCTGGATCAGACTGACACCTGAATCCCACGTACTACCAAGGGGATAGCGAGGGTTTAACTGAAAAGGTGAGACAGAAAGGAAGTCTCCTATTTTAATCAATAATAATGGAAAAGCATTACATGCTTATGGTTCTGATTTCAAACCATGGTATCCAAATTTATGTTCACATGCTTACTAAATGTTCATCTTCCACTGTTAACTAAAGAAAAATCCTTCATTGATGTGATACGATCCAATTACACTAAATATTCTTAATAAAGTAGATCTGCACAATTTTACACTCAGAAAAGCAAAAGCTGTGGGCACAGGAGAAGGGGTGAAGTGGACAGCTTATCCAGCCCTCAGCACAGGCGCCCCCATGCAACCACTGGACAGCCCTGGGCCTTTGGCTGGCCCCAATCCCTGCCTCACAGTAATAAGGTCATGGGCCTAGACCATTTGCTTTATTTCTGATTGTCCACTCCTGACGCTGTTTGAGAATGAGTATTGTGACTAAGTATACATCAGCTAAAATTTCTTCCAGAATTATGTCTTGTAATTTTCATTTGAGAATTCTGGGGGAAATCTCATACCAACTAAAACAAAAAGAACTGTTTTAACTTTTATGTATTATACTAATTCTAAAAAGTTTAAATACAGAACTATATGAACTAAGAAACCTAAGTCCTGGCTAGCCCATGCTCACTCTGTGGGAGGCAGAATTCTGCGATGGCCCCCAGGATTCCTGGCTCCAGGTACAAACACTAGGGCGCGCTCGACCCTTGAGTGCAGGAAGGACCTGTGAATGTGTTGGGCTATCACCCCTATGATTAAGCCACATTACACCGCAAAGGTCAAGGGACTCTGAGAATATAATTAAGGCCCCTAATTAGTTAATCGAAAACGAAATTATCATAGGTAGGCCTGACCTAAGCAGGAGAGCTCCTTAAAGAGGGATCAGAGACAGACTCTGTCACTGGCCTTGAGGAAGCTAGTTGCCATGAGCTCCAGAGCTACACGGAAATGAATTATGCCAGCAACCACAGGAGCTTGGAAGAGGACCCCCAAGTCCTAGATGACATCACAGCCCCAGCTGACACCCCGATATCAGCCTTAGGAGATTCTGGGCAGAGAATTCAGTATGACTGCCCAGATTCCTGAGCCATAGAGACTATGAAATAATACACAGGTATTGTTTTAAGCCTCCAAATGAGTGTGGCAATAGGAAATGAACACACTCCCAAGCTCATCCACAGTTTACTGTCTAACGGATCTAGTTCGGATATTTTCTCCGCATACATACACAGATGTGTGCACACACACACAAAATTCTCTCAACATCTCTATGTTACATTATGTTATGTGTTATTGTGCCCATTTTAAAGATAAATAACTTGAGGCTGAAGAACATGAGAGTAAATTGATTAAGGCACTATGCTAAGCTCTTTGTTCAGTTAGTTCATGTAATCTGTCTGTCAGTAAAGAAAGCAGGCTCATTTTACAGATGACATTGCAATTTAAAAGAACATATTTTTTCCAAGACCACAAAGAAAGTAAAAGCAGAAACAGGAATGTATGAATTCATGTCTTTTAGAATCCAAAGCCCCAAATCTACAATCACCCTTCAGTTTTAATTCCCTGGTAATTACTCTTAATTATGAAGAATTTTCCAAAAATTTCATCAACAGTGAACTTCAAGAAGGATGAAGATGAATGAGGACACAGCAGTAAACCTGTCATTTGTGTGGGTGACCAGCATCAGGGCTCCACCGGCTGCAGAAGCTGGCAGCAGAGGTTAAAACAGGACCCAAAGAAGATCAGACCTATGCTTTCACGCAAAGAGCACACTGGGGAAAATTCTGCTTCTCTGCTAGAGATCCAGGTGGGCAAAGACAGGCTGAGAGAGAACCGGGTCGGGCATAAGATGGGCCCCTTCCCCAACCACAGACATCAGCTGCTGTCATTCAGAGGGCAAAAGGCAGCGACCTGCTCCAGCCCAGCAGTGAGTGCAGAGCAGGTAAGAGATTGGGACAGCAATGTAGAAGGAAGGCTGGGCACTGAAGCATTCCTTTTACAATGACCTACAGACAGTTGTTCTATAACCTAAAAGAATGATCTCTTTTGAGTGTTGTTTAGTAATCATAAAAATTTGGCAGTATTAATGAAATAGGATTAAAATAGTTTAGAATAAGC
>NW_012101654.1:1668362-1723776 GCF_000951045.1 Mandrillus leucophaeus | reverse complement strand
GAGGCAGAAGAATTGCTTGAACCCAGGAGGCAGAGGTTGCAGTGAGCCAAGATCACACCACTGTACTCCGGCCTGGGCAACAGAGTGAGACTCCATCTCAACACAAAACAAGCAAACAAAAAACCACCAAAGTCAAAGCTTTTATTCTTAATAATTAAATACAAATTCTACATTCTATAGTTCACTAATTGACACAGAAAAGGTAAATATCAATTTTCAAGTCTGAATTACTTTAATCTAGTGCTGGTTTGCCTGATAACAGTCAATGCAGAAAAAACCCAAAAAAACAAAAAAACAAAAAAAAAGCATTCTAGAATAAGAAATAAACAAGACAGAAGAAAACAAATTGAAATTATTGAGCCTTCTAAGTTACTAGACAGTGTCTTCCCTTTAGAAAACTGGGATATAACACTGAAGTATGCTTTTAAACTTCTATTTTAGTAATTGTTCCAGAGTCTAACTTCCCCCGGCCACATAAAGCTCGTATGAATCACATCTAACATCTAGAGTCACAGATTAACAGTTAATAAGCTAGTACCATTGGAATAAGGTTGAAAGTGGTTAATTAACTTGGCTCTTGGGTAACTACAGGTATTAGATGTACAGCAATTCTTGTATTAGGAGGCCTTAAATGTTTTTGTGACATCTCTTTTCAGTAAATGCAAATAACTGTGGCTCGCCACATCTACCATGTGTTCAGAAGCTTAAACAGTGAGTTCTGCTGTGTGTTCTGAACTCAGACTGCACTGCTTCCTCCAGCTGGTTGTCTCAAGACAGATACCAGCACTCACCGGGAGAGCCTGCAGTACAAATGCAACACAGCTGAACAGGGAACCACCACCCCCCATCCTGGGGCTGAAAGGGGGACAAGTTAAGCCCAGACTAACAGACTGATTTTGAACTGCGATTTGCATTCATATGGAATATTTTCTGGATAACTTTGTCGACACATGCAAACACACACAAATCTACTGAGATATAAAAGCAAGATACGTCTTTACTCAGTGTCCACTGAGGTAATAATTTATAAGTAAGTTATACTACTCAAGTCCATCGCTAGGTCACACTGTTTGGAACCTGGAATGTGTTTGCCAGAAATATACTAAATTGAAGTTAAATCCTCAGCCTATGGAAAGTTTCAACCCATGAACAGAACCCATTGGACTGGAAGTGAGCCATCCTTTTCAACAGTGCAGCTGCGTGCACATGGAGCACCTCCCTGGGGCCACCTCTCCACCTGGACTCCACTCACAGAAGACACCTGCTCCCAGGGGCTTGCACCCTTCACTCCAAGCAGCTAGCACACACCTCAGGCCAGAGTGACCATTCCCAACACAAATCACCGCCATGCACTGAGGCACTGCAGTACACGATCTCTAGTGATCCTGACAATCAGCCTGTGAGGAAGGAGCCTTTACTCCCATTTCCAGCAAAACAAACAAAAGTCAAATGAAGTGCTCAGGTAACAGAGCTAGAAGTGGTGGCACCAGAATTCAAACCCAGATCCAACTAACCCCAGCAGACTACAATCCTATAACCACTGAAGGTGATGAGAATGTTGAGACTCCGGGTGATACTCCATTCACACTGGGTATTTCTAAAAGCATGTACAAAACCAAAGAGCAAAAGCTGAAATCAGTGGGAGCTGGATGGGGTTCTGCCACCAGAGAGCATGACAAAGAGGATGAGAATGATGAAGGAAAACAAAGGCTTAATTTACATTCTAAAACATAATGCTCAATGGGGATTTACTTTCTTGCTAAGGGGCAATGAATAGTCAATTTAAGACAAAAGATTTTCTGTACTCATCTTCCCCAAGTGTTTCATATCTTTACATTTTTCAGATATAGATATTTTCATCACTAATATTGTTCCTCTCAATTTCCCCTTTCTCCTCATTTTTTATAAAACGGCAAAATGAACAAAATGTTCAAATATTTGTATCAATTTACAGTAGACTAAAATTAAAATGCTGGCTACCAAACAGCATTACCAAAACAACAGTTTACGATAATCATTTCCCAGGTGAGGTGCTTACAGACGCTTGGTTAAAGCTCAGGACAGTGGCTACACTAACGGGAAACAGCTCCCTGCAGGAAAGAGACTGCAGACAGGGACCAGGAAAGGTCACCTGTGACCTATGGGGAGAAAAGGACAGTCCTTCCCAGGGCTGAATGAACAGGAAACAAATTCAGTGCCCCGAAAGTCTACACAAATCTGAACTTCGCATATGTCAATGACAAAAATTTACTTAACTGAAAGAAAAGTAAAATTTAAAACAGGGCACCCTACTGGATGAGTCAAAGTTCCTTGCAAACCTTACCACCAATTTCAATATACACAGAAACCCCCAAAAGGAGGTTCATACAGCATCTATGTTTCAAATATAAGTCTACGTTATAAGAAAGAATAATTTGACCTCATTAATAAGTTCAAATGACTTTATATACATTCAGAAAAGTCAAAACTTAAATTTTCATAACAATGAATATAATATATAATATAATCCATAACAGATTGGAAATTTTTATTTCAAATGGAATATATAGGGCAAATTAATATTCTTGTTTTTAAAGCACTGAAACAAAACTTATGTAGCAAATGTACAAACATACACACATTCTCTCCCTCCTCCTTTCCTCTCACTCATCATTTACAGAGCAGTGAAAATCAGTCAAAAGACGAAAGCATCAGGAGGAAAAAACCCATTTCCAAATTAATCATTAACCTCATGGGTGACAGCTAATTTATCTTCATGACTTTTTCATATCTATTTAATGACATTTCCTATGGTGATTTGTGTCTTAATACCACCAAATATTTTTATCTGAAAAGACTGTGTGTGAATTTGTATGTGTGGATATGTGTATGCATTTGGCTATGTGTATGTGTGTGCATAAAACTAATTTGTATTCAGCAACACGTATCTTCCAATGTTCAAATGTAAGGCAGACTTTGAAAGACAGTAAGAATACTATGACCCTTTCAAAATCCCCCAAAAGACTAGGTTTATGTATCTCTAGTAACTTCTAATCAAGGCAATTAAAAAGTAAGACAGTGTTCTCAACATTAACAAAGAGCAAAGACTGAGAAGAAGAAAATGGGCTAAGTTACTAAAAAAAAAAAAAAAAAAAGGCCAGAAAAAAAGTCTATTAATGGTTATTTACGGCCAGACATGGTGGCTCATGCCTGTAATCCCAGCACTTTGGAAGGCCGAGGCAGGTGGATCATCTGAGGTTGGGAGTTTGAGACCAGCCTGATCATCATGGAGAAACCCCATGTCTACTAAAAATATAAAATTAGCTGAGCATGGTGGCATATGCCTGTAATCCCAGCTACTTGGGAGGCTGAGGCAGAAGAATTGCTTGAACCCGAAAGGCGGAGGTTGTGGTAAGCCGAGATCACGCTACTGCACTCCAGCCTAGGCGACAGAGCGAGACTCAGCCTCAAAACAAAAAACAACAAAAAAAAGTGATTTATGGTCGGGCGTAGTGGCTCATGCCTGTAATCCCTACACTTTGGGAGCATGAGGCTGGTGGATCACCAGAGGTCAGGAGTTCCAGACCAGCCTGGCCAACATTATGAAATCCCATCTCTATTAAAAATACAGAAAAATTAGTCAGATGTGGTGGCAGGTGCCTGTAATACCACCTACTTGGGTGGCTGAGGCAGGAGAATCACTTGAACCCGGGAGGCAGAGGTTGTAGTGAGCCAAGATGGCATCCCTGCACTCCAGCCTGGGCAACAAGAGCAAAACCCTGTCTCAAAAAAAGAGAAAAGTTATTTATGTCTGTATTGTAGTAACTTTCCCTTAAATTGAAACACTGGTTTTAAGCATTTACACTACCAAAATGAGAAAATAAACAAGATTTTAAAGTATGCCTTCTTAAATCATAGGTATGAGGACTGCAATATACCATTGAAGTATTATCTACACACTTTAAAGGATTTTAATGTAAATTTCAAGTTAAGCAAGAAATGGTTAATTAGAATTGGTTTGGCTGTGGGCCTGTCTTGTTGAATGATAAATCAGCAGTACATACAGATGTACTGTATGTACTAGTCCCACTTATTGGAAAGAAAATAGGCAAAACATCCTAAATATCTTAGCTTTCTACGAGAACTTGTGGTCCCTGTGATAAGGACAATCAGAGCTCTCATTTGGTTGTGCTGGTACTGCATTAAAAGAAAATAAAAGCAAAGCACGCCTGTAAATAAATAATACATCCTAGTAATTAAAACAAGTGTACACTGCCCACAACTTAAAAGACACAATTTTTAAAAAGTCTAGTCTGAAAAGTCTCATAACTTATTAAAGATTAATAATTTTTTTTCATAGTCTGCAATAAAGTGCAAGTGTATATTTAAATATGACTTTTGGATAATCCAGCTAACAATAAAAAAATCTTATTGTTTACAAACTTCCCCCAAAAATAATTAGCAAACTACAATTCTCCATTAGGTTCCAACATTTCAAAACCACATTAAATATAAAAGATCTAGAAAAAGAGGCTACTAACGGTTATCCATATTTGTATTACAACAAATTTTCCCCTAAATTGAAACCACTAGGTTTATATTTTAAATTTAATATGTGTTTAATCTGTGCTTTCTACAACTATTAATACACATTCACTGATTGAAGTGCAGACTTAGTTTACTCAGTTAACGCCTGCTAAACTAGGCAGAGCAGTCATGGAATAATCAACAGTGACTTTTCTTAAGTGACAATCATTTTCCATACTTTTTAAGGATAAAATGGAGAAAGACTGAGCAAGAAAGAGCTGCTTCAGAACAACGGGCACATCTGGAGGAAGACAGGTGCCTCTACGAAGGGCGGAAAACCCCGGGCAAGCCTAGAAAATTGAGAAAATGAAATAAACTGTGCAACCACATTCCAGATAGGCATCAACAAAGTAATGATGGGGAAAGCACTGCAGAATTATGTTACTCCTTTGAAGCTTTAAAAAAAAGTGTTTAAAAAATAAAAATAAGAAACTCTTGATCCCAGCTGCTCTATGCAAAAGAAAAGTAGAGGAAATAACTAAATTTCAAACTACTGATAAGCAACATACAGCACATAGGGAAGAGGACACATATGTAGCTGTATATTCAATGCCAAAGTAACTCTTATGAAATATTCATTTGAAAAGTAATTAAGTCTTACAATTGAAAAGCTAACCTTTCACAACACAAAAACCATCATGCAGCTTTGAGATTAACACATTCTTCTGTCCTCTGGTGCTCATTACAATTTATTTAGCACCTCATCTACACTGACACTTGGACTGTTTATATATTTTTCATTTCCTACAAGCTAAAACAGAAAAGAACCAAGGCTGATTCTCCCCCAAATATCTAAAACAAAACCTTTACAGATCACATATATAAGACTTATATAATAACCTTAGTGTTAAATCATGCTAAAATATTAATGAAAATAGTTTTTTTTTCCATTAAGAGAATCCATACTTCAACTGAGGTTAAGCTGTCAAAAAAAGAAGATGGTTTTAAAATCTATATTCTTTTTTGTAAAATCAATGATTCCAAACTTTCAACTGTTACACACACACATAACATTCCATGGCCTGAGTATGTGCATAAAATTATGCCATCATAAAAGAATTTAAAACCACAAATTTCTCAAATAATCATATCCTGATTTTCCCTACACAGAATATTAAATTAGCCTTTCTGTGGTCTCACAGCACATGAGGGATGAAGGGACTTCTTTTTCCCCCCTAGAAGAAATGAGCAGAATTTTAGGCTTTAAATGCCAAAACACTCTATTAGGTTCCATTTGGCTATTAGTCTGATAAGGAGAGTGGTCTCTAAAGTGTCTGCAACAGATACCAATAAATTCTCAAAATGAGACTTAGCACCTGCTTTTCTGATGTCAAAGAGAATGAAAAGGAGCTGACTCAGCATATGTGGTATATCCATTCAAGTCACATACTACTGATGTCACTGCAAGCTTTGACAGCTCATCGTCTTGACAAGCCAAAGGTGGCAAGATGAGTTAATAAGGCATGCGGCTGAGTCCATGATGACAGGCTTTGGGGAAGGCTGGGGACAACATCCCCCACAACTGCAGGCCAAGGGGCAGAATCCTTCTGACTGCTTCCAAGGGCGACAGAGAGATTCTGAAACTGAAACAAAAGAGCAGTGGAGAAGAATTTCTCCTTCAAGTGCGATTAATCAGCTGCTTTCCATAATTGGCAAGCACATATTCATACTAAAGAAAAGGGAACAGAAAACCGTTTCCAGAGTCCAAACCTAAGCCACGTGGGCATAGTTCATGCTAGAGACTATTATATATCCTGCCTCTCGGACTGCTACCTCATAAGCACATTTAAAATTTCTGTTGTGCAAGATAAATACTATACAATTTCTGTGAACAAGAAGAATGTCAAATAAATATACTGAGAAAAGTTTGTTTTGGTTTCAGGAGATTTATTTGATTACAAAACAAACTCTTCCATGGTTTTGATTTTATGTAGCATTTGATCCATTTTCATAAATACTACTTAGAATTTTTTAAATGCTTAAGTATCATTCTGAACACTAAAGATTAATATAACAAAAAAGACAACTAAATTAAGCAATAGTTATATAGTCTATTTAGATTCTTTAATTTTTTTTAAACAGGCTTATTCCATATGAATGCTATGCAATCATTTAAAATGACCTATGCAACTGTATTTGACAAGAAATTACATTTTCCAAGTAGATAATAAAAACAGTACATAGAATATGACCGTTCTTCTAAAAGAAATTATCCATGAATACACACAGAGAAAGAAAGAGAAAATAGTAATCGTCTCAACTTTATAATGAAAATATTAACTATGTGATTAGGATAACCAGTAGAGCAATTTTTAAAAAGAGAAAACTAACATCACTGCACAGATTTCTTATTTCCTAATCTAACTCTAACTTCATTACTTGATGAAAAAATGCAACACAAATACAGTCAGTGCAGGCAAAACAAAGAGTGACTTTTAAGCCCCCTAAAACAGACAGAACCTACCAAAATACACTATAACTAACTACATAATACTTCTAAAGAAATTGGGGCCAGGCGCGGTGGCTCACGCCTGTAATCCCAGCACTTTGGCAGGGCCAAGGTGGGTGGATCACGAGGTCAGGAGATAGAGATCATCCTGGCCAAAATGGTGAAACCCCATCTCTACTAAAATACAAAAAAAAATTAGCCGGGCGTGGTGGTACATGCCTGTAGTCCCAGCTACTGGGAGGCTGAGGCAGGTGAATTGCTTGAACCCGGGAGGCAGAGGTTGCAGTGAGCCGAGATCGTGCCACTGTACTCCAGCCTGGCAACAGGGCAAGACTCCATCTCGAAAAGAGAAGGGGAGGGGAGGGGAGGGAAAAGAAAATTGGCCAGGTGTGATGGCTCACACCTGTAATCCATGCACTTTGGAAAGCCAAGGCGGGCGGACCCCTTGAGCATGGGAGTTTGAGAACAGACTGGCAACATGGGAAGATCCCATCTCTACTAAAAATACAAAAAAATTAGCCCCGGGTGGTGGTGTCTGCCTGTAGTCCGAGCTACTTGGGGGGTTGAAGTTGGAGGATCACTTTAGCCCAGGAAGTCAAGGCTGTGGTGAGCTGTGATTGTGCTGCCGCACTCCAGCCTGGGTGGCAGAGCCAAACCCTGTCTCCCGCCACGGCCCCCAACACGCCCCAAAAGAGAAAAGAAATAGACACAGGGACAGACATCTGAAAAACTTTTTTCTAAAATTAAAAAATAAAATTTTATAACACAGCTTTTTAAAAATAACTGTTGAAAGACATTAACGGCAAAAGAGGAAAATCCTGCTGAATTATCATTTACCTTTCTATAGTATTTTTAAGAATATTTGTGTACATATAAAATTATTCTATCAGAGAAATCAGTCCATCCTTTCAAGTAAAAATAGGGTCAGCGTTACAGTGAAATTGACTTAATAAGAGATTAGAAGTGGCAGGCTGCTCCCTACCCAAACATTATGTTTATTTCGAAATACAGAGAATACAAATTTTCTTTTTAAAAATACATTCCTCAGTAAACAAAACACTAATCATAAACAAGATCAGACAAGAGTTGCTCCCAGCCCCGTGTGCCCATTTATTTGTACTTCAAGAAACAACCAGTGCGTCCCACCTCTGTACCAATTTCACATTCAACAGGAGGTAAGCGCGGCTCACACAGCGACCGTGCCCTTCTGGCCTAGTCTTCAAATACTCCCAGTGCTGCTAAGGACCACCAGGTTTCCACCAAGAAGGCACTTGAGTGGAGAAAGGGCCCAGGATCAGGTGAACGGAGCCGCCTGTGTTCACCTGACTGTCCTGCCCGTGCAAGGCAGCGGACCCGGGAGAAGACCCCGCACCAGCCAGCAAGCCGCTGCTGGCAGGGCCCGAGGCTGTGCCTAGGGTATCACCACAGCACTGCCCGGAAGAGGCAAAGTTGGCATTTCCCCACCTCCTAAACAGCCTGACTGGTGATTTCTTTCATTTCACTCTCCAAAATTACACACCTCAAAGTTGTATGGAATAACATCATATTTTCAAAGTATCATTTGAACAGTCTGCACGGAGGCCTGTTATCTGACAGAGAAACCTAACTAAACGTACAGAGTGTTGCAGGATTGGTTTCCATGAAGCAGCCCCGTGTCCTGCGCACTCTGCCACAGAGCACGCACACGGGGCGTGTTTAGGGATGTTAAGCTGCACCCTTCTTTCTAGCGTAAGCAGTGTCTGTCTCCGCAAAAGTTCAGGGATTTGGGTTAGAGGTTTGGGGTTTGTCTCTTTGTTTCCTAAGAGAGTGATTTCTTTTCTGTGGGAACACAGAAATCTTCAAATTTAGAATCAATGTTCCATTTTACAACGATTTTTCCTTTTCAAAAAGATAGAAAGGTGGACCACTTTGCACTGGTTTTTTGTTTGTTTGTTTTAAACGGCACCCTTAACTTGAGAGGAAACACTTCCTAGGATTCTATTTCATAAAATGCACAGGGAATAATTCTGCTTCTTTACTCAACAAAATCATTTCTCTAACTTCATGCCTTAAAAAAATATAGTAAAGTGCTTTGTGCCTGTAATTCTAAAACCCTGTGGCTCTCCCTCAATCTGAATCACATTCTAGTTTATCAGTTGTTTTTTACTCCAGAGAATAATTTGGGGTTCTCCCTCACTTTAGAACTGCCCTTTAAGTACATAAAAATGAAATGCGAAGACTAGTAGTGAAATTGTTGCTTGAATTTTTAAGACTGTAGCAAATAACTGCACCATGAATACTGACTCAAAGGAATGTATACCCAAACCCATTCAAACTAAACACATAAGCAAAATCAATATATAAAAAAAAAATAGTACTTTTAAGGCCCATACATTGTCAAAAGCAAAGTTTATTCACATTATCTTTTACTGATTAAACTAATTACCAAATGAAAATATACTTTTATTTTACCTTAAATTAGAATAAATTATTTTAAGGACATTAATTCCGTTACATCAATGTCCAGAAAAACGCACTATGAGTCAATAAGGATGTCCATCATACAAACAGATGCCTCAGGACACATGTACACAGCCCAGTTCCCTACAAAAACCCAGAAGTTTCTGTTTTGTTTTGGTTGTGGGTTAAATTAAGAAGGGGACAATCGGCCAGGCGTGGTGGCTCATGCCTATAATCCCAGTACTTTGGGAGTCCGAGGTGGACAGATCACGAGGTCAGGAGTTCGAGACCAGCCTGACCTACATGGTGAAACCCCGTCTCTACTAAAAATACAAAAAGTAGCTGGGCATGGTGGTGCATGCCTGTAATCCCAGCTACTCAGGAGGCTGAAGCAGGAGAATCGCTTGAACCTGGGAGGCAGAGGTTGCAGTGAGCCGAGATCGCGCCACTGCACGCCAGCCTAGGCAACAGAGTGAGACTCCGTCTTGAGGAAAAAAAAAACAAGTAAGTTGACAATCTTCAGACAATACTGAATGAAAATTTCACCAGCACACAGGTGCAGCCACACAGCAAACCAGAGAGAGCAGCCTGGTGTGCAGACCTCCCGCCCGCCACCATGGATCGAAAGGCAGGAGGGGATGGTGGACATTATGTTTTATTTACTTACCCGGGAGAGATGGAGAAGAATCTGTATTTTTAAAACTGATCATATATTTTAAAAGGACTCTGACTCAAATGATGTAGTCGGACAATTTAACCTTTACACTGTCACACTTTCTAAAGATTTCTCATAAAATTTTATTAAAAATATTTTAATAATAGAACACTACAACCCTCCTGACCCTCCTTTTAAGAGATTTTAAGTACAAAACCCTACACACTGTAACAATAAACAGATCAAATTAAGCAAGACGCTTTGAACAGAATGAGGTACAGTTGGTCCTCCCTATCCACGGGTTCTGTGTCAGCAGACTCCACCAACAGCAGATTAAAAAAATTGGGGGAGGAAAAGCAGTAAAAATAATACAAATTAAAAAGCAAAGTACAACAACTATTCATAAAGCATTTACATTGCATTAGTTATAAGTAATCTAGAGATGATTCAAAGTATGTAGGAGGATGGTAGGTTACTTACAACTACAACCTTTATGTAAGGAACTTGAGCATCTACGATTTTGGTACTCGTGGGGGTCCTAGAACCAATTCCCTGTGGATACCGAGAACTGTACATAATTTTCCCACACTCACCCTTCACAAACAGAATGATACTATGCTCAACCATTAAAAACAACACAAGCCAAGTGGTCTTCCCAATAGAGAAAACATTTCATTCTGCATTTCATCTTTCCCAGGCAAGTCCCACAGACTCATTTAATAACCTTCCCGTAATCTTATTAACCAAAGTACGATAATTAAATAGTCTTTGGGGTTTGGTGTTTAGGTTGAGGCACATATGAGTAGTTAATGATTTTACTTAACTGAAAATCCCAGGTAATGACCACATTGAAAGAAAAGAAAAGGGCTCCTTTATTTTTCCTTACCTTTAAAAGTACCTTGCTTCATTAGTAAACTAACTCCCTATCGTTCCTGGCCTCGTCATCTTTTTTTTGCTTTGCTTCATTAACTGGACTACAATCACCCCTTGGTTTTAATGAGAGCTTTTTTAGCAGAAATTACCCAGATTACTGACTTTTCCAAAAGGAATGAGGAAGACTATTATTTCACAAAAGAGGAAAGAGAAATCTAGACTGTAATTAAAAATAATGATTATTCAAAAGAAATAATTAAGACATTTGGACAACATTTAAATGTCCTTCAACAAGATGGGTAAAAGTATACTGCAACAAAACGTATTTAGCTGAAAAGTGCTTCACGATCTTAGGGACTCTGTATTTCTTCAAACCAGGAATGTATCCATCATAATAGCACACTACAAAGGCTCAAGAATTGCTTAACAAAATGAATTCATAAATTCTCCTCCTCCCATCATAAATAAAATGAATTAGGTTTATAGACTGAGTGAGTAAGAACAACTAGCAATAATAACCCATCCATCTACTTTTCATGCCGAAGTGTACAGTATGCCACAGAATCAAACAAATACTGAGAAATCAGTATTACTCATTCCTAGTGTTTTTCTTTCTTTTTAAAGGGGGTAGGGGGGAACAGAGATAAACTGTTTAGAAGTGAAAAAGATGTTCCCAGGTGCGGGGCTGCGACTATGAGAAAACAAGTTAGTCTTTAACCTCCTGATATCAGGAAACAGAGCCAGAAGACATGGATTGGACTACAAATGGTAGACTGCAGTGTGCAGTGAGATGGATGTGGACAACAAGCCAAAGTTGAGTTTGGAAGACGGGTGACAAATGAATCACAGATCCTGGAACATATTATTCTAACTACCCAACGATATTACACTGAATGTAAAATGCAGTTCTTATGAAAATTCGAAACATGCAGAGCACTAAAAAAGTGAATGAAGTAAGTCTAAGAGGAAGGCGACACCACATAACAGATTCCCTAGCAGAATACAGAACTCCAGTTGTTCGGGGGGCTTGGAAGGGGCAGCAAGATGGACTCAACACATGGGTATCCTGGCGTCATTATCTCCATCAGCAGAACCCCTACTCATCCAGCAAATGAGGATACCAGCCTTAAAAAGCCAGAGTCCTGAAAAGCCCTAGGCTGGCCTGAAATTACCAGATTCTAACTATGAAATTATTTGAGACTCGTGGGAGAAAAGTCTTCCTGATCTCCTTTACAATTAAACAGAAAGAAACATGTTTTAAATATCAACAGACATCATTTGTATACATTCAAGTGACATTATTTACCAAACCATAGGGTACAAATCAACCCTAACCTATTTCTCAGATGCCACCTGGGCTATGAGAAAGATGCCAAGTGATGGACACTCCATATCCTAAAGCTCCAGCTTCTTAAACCTGCACAGTGATCCTGGCAGCCAGAACGCTGGAACTCGGCCTGCCACTCTGCTTCTGTGGCTCACACCTCTGCCCGACCTTGAGTCTGTGCCATCCTACTACCTGAAGCTGACCCTGGTACTGGTGTGTATGTGGGAGGGAAGTGGGAATGTCCACAGGAGATCTTCAAGGTACTCAACTCATTTGTAATAACCGTTTCCAATAAATAGAGACAACTGAAAACCCAGAGAAAGAGGCAAGGAGAAAGAAGTGGGGCGCGGTGGCTCTGTCACTTGTAAATCCGTACCAAAGTGCACTGCCCTCTTTCACCGAGTGTGCCATTCTTACTCCAGGAATCTTAGTTCTCGGCCTACATGCCAAACCCTGCAACAGATAAACTCTACATCTAAAATATATTTGTTCCTTCAATCTCTTGTCCCCTTATAAAAATGAGGTAAGTTTAAACGCTAGCTCAGAATACATTACAAATCAATAACTTATATGCCAAGAATCAGAGAGTGTTAACGTAAGCACATTGTTATTTTCACCAAATTCAGTCTGTAATAAGATCCTGACCATACGGGATCCATAATCTAGAACTGCACTGTCCAGTATGGTTGGCACTAGCCACATGAGGGTATTTAAATTTAACTAAAATGCCAAATTCCTCCTGCCAGTCATATTTCAGGTGGTAGATAACAACATATGTCAAGTGGCTGACATACTGGACAGCACAGATAGGGACTGTTTTCATCACTGCAGAAAGTTCTACTGGACAGTGCTGGTCCAGAATATCCCAAAGTCCCTGCAACAACCTGCCTGCTACACACGCTATCAACAAAATTCACTCATATATTTTTCCTTTTGGAGGGAGATGCAAAATACAATGAATGGAAATCTCATTAAGATATCAGTGGAGTAAGAAGCTATCATCCACCCTTCACCCCAAACTCAAGCCCAAACTGCAGGCCGGTTAAAGAAGCCTCCATGATGACCTAGCAGAGCGCCTACGGACTGACCACAGAAAGGGTTGCTGTCCCTAGAGGCCACCTCCAGAGGACTATTTCCTACCTGCCACTCCACTGCTACCAGCACTGGTCTGAAGCCATTTTTTTCCAGTCTATAAAACTTACTGAAAAATTTTCATTTGTAAGTGCTCTGCCTCCCAGGTTCCCATGCCCAGAGCTCACTGAGTCCTGGCGTCTGAGAGAAGGGTGGGGGGAAGAAGCGGGGAGAGTGTATGACAAGTCCGAGTGGAAATTATGGGTCAGCCTCCATGAATTCACAAAAGTACCTGGGACTCATTTAAAAAAGAACGTCTTTTTCTGAGTGGCCCACTTGCCTTCCACTTCCTTCCCCCGCTAGAGGCAGCCCCTTCGCACGACAGAAGCAGGGGCCCAGCTCTTGTCCCCAGTACCAGGCCACCGTGCATGTCTTCCCCAAGGTTTATATCCCTAGAAAAGACTAGGCCAGTTTTGTCTGACCTTATGTCCAGAACCCAGCAGTCCTGGATGGTTGTCAAGCAGTTGGTGGTAAAAAGCAAAGCACAGGGCACTTGGCAGATACACAGATGAACACAGGAAGGTGAGGAAATAGAGCAGGCACTGCTTCCACCACCTGCGGCCTCCAGTAACCTTCCCAACGGGATAGGGTTTCTGAGACCAACAGACTTCCTCCCTAAAATCTTAGGCCCCTGAAATGGGGCTGCTTCATTTCTAAGATCCCAAGTCTAGAGTGAGTATCTTCTGCCTTGGACCCCATGACATTCAGGCTCTGTTTCTAGGGCCCATCTGGAGATGGGCACAGGTTCTCCTACCTTTTCTTGATGTTTATCTTGGCCATTCCTCCTGGACACAGGGAAGGAGCTGAGGCATATCACTCAGGTGGCAAGGTGAACTAGCTTAAAAGGTAGATTTTCTTCTCTCAGGCAGAAAACTCGATAAAGATAAAATTATCTCAACAGCAAATTATGTATAACTTTCAATTATTACAGAGCCTTTATATGTGTTATGTCATTGGAAGTCATATATAAGCCACAATAAGTCATTCTGGAAGACAGCACTGTAACACATACAGAAAGGACTATAGTCCTGGTTGTTCTGGATTCCCACCCAGCCTCAGATAAAGTCTCTAGGACAGGATTGTGGTTAATATGTAATGTATGGCCTGGAACATACAGCAGCTCTAGGTTTATTATACCTGGATGAATGGCAATAACCAGAATGTCAGAAAGCTCTGGATTTAGCCTATTTAACTTTCTATATTAAGAGCCATCATGAGACATAAATTTAGAGGGGACACAAAGCTAGGAATTATACTAAATACAATAGATGCCAGATTCAGGATCCTAACACACATTAGCAAGCTTGAACAACAGCCCCGACCCAGTCCAACAGCAGTCAGGAAGGGTCGATGAGCACTTAAGCTCAGGTGCAGGATGGATGAGATGTATCCTTCAGAGCAGCTCCCATCACAGTGGCAAGAGTGGGCCGCAGCTGCTGCAAAGCCCTGCAGACCGACGCCTCTGATACACGGCAGTGTGACAGTACCACACAAAGTGGGCCAGGTGGCCTCCACCAGCCATGCCTTTGGAGCCTGCCCTTTGGTTTTGGATATTACATTTAGAGGTGCTTACACAAAAACGAAGCTCATTAAGGAATTAAGAATAGGGTGCAGGGGGAACCTGAGACCACATAGTGGCGGAAATAGTTAAAGTAACTATTAATAGCCCGAGGAAATCCAAGTAAATGAAAACTAACTTCAAATAAGCCATCATATAGAAGAAGGATTCAGATTTACCTTGTGTGGTTTAAGAAGACAGAAGTAGAACCAGGATTAAAAACAAAAACAAAACAAAAAACAGTTCGAGCTAATAAGGAAAAACTTCCTAAACAATTTAAATTACCACAAATAAAATACCTCATAAAGTAATAAATTCCGTATCACAAGACATTAAAAATGATGTTTTAGTAGGAGTTTATGTATCAGGTAAACAGGGACCTGTATATACTATACAAATTATTAAGATTCACCTTTATTCTAAAGAAAAAATAATCACAAATGAAAAAAAATCATATATATGTGTGTGCAAATGGTCTTATTCCATACAGGCTATGTCAGAGCATACTGCTTCAAAAGTTACATCAACTAAGACATTTTCAAAATGTCCAACGGTTCTCCAGAACTATAAACTGTCCTTCCTTTACTGTCTCATGTGAGGGTATAGTTCAGGAAAGGGGCTAACTAGAAACTTGAAACCAAAGAGACATCTTGATTCAATGCTATCTCATATAGTTTTTTTTTTTAAAAAAAGAACTTCATTTTTAATATTTTAAAAGCTTAGTTCCTTAGAACTTTATCTCCTCTGAAACTGTCCAAGATCAAGCAGATGATGGGTTAAGTCCAAAAAATAAAGGAGCAACACAGCAAATCTGACTGCATGTTTGAAAAAGCCTATAAAATGTTACAAGCAAAACAGGAAAGCCTGTGTTAATAATGCATAAACCAAAAGAGAAAAAAAAGCTGCCCATTTAATGGAATAATGCTTTTATCCTTGCAGTTAAAATGAAATAAACCATGACTATTAATCTAGTAAGACCATGTAAAAATGTAATTTTTAAACATTTACTAAAAGGGGATAGTTCAGTAACCACTCTAAAAATCAAGGCCTTGTGTACAGCAGTGTTTAAACGCTAAATACCAATCTCCTGTCTGCGGAGGCCATTACCCACCCTGTCACCATAGCAACGCTAACAGTATGCCTGACTTCAAAGACAAAGATGTAATTTCAGACTTCCAGCAGCCAGAGGGAGTGGTAAGAATATTCTACCCAGGCAGTGTCAGCTGATGATAAATTATAAAAATATCCAGGAAGGTTATGAGGCGGACGGAACCACATATTCTCATATTCCTGGGGGAAGACTTACATTAGTCAAACACACTAGGAGACAGCAAGAGTAAAACAAAAAGTAAACAAGAAAGAATCTCAATGGAGTCCGATTTTTTTCTTTTTTTAAAATTACACAGTACAGAGTTCTAGCCTTCCTTTTCTCTTGCTCCCAGGAGAAAATAAAAATAGTTTCTACCATCTTCTTTCTCATTCAAATTAAGAGTGACTGTAGACCTGCATGAATGTTCCAAGGGACTTGCAAAACCACCTCTATAACTGCTACTTCTATATTTGTGAAACTCCGGCGTTTGACAAAAACCGTTTTAAGCACCAGTGGCCAGCTAAGGGGGCCGAGTTGATCCCTGCGTTGAAGCTGCAAAGGGCAGCCGTTCTAGCGCTTGGAGCTTTGCTTTCCAACCATCCAATCTAACCCCAATAACTCAGGATATTTTTAAAGCCCTGTGGAGGGGAAAACACTGAAAAACAATTTGCCAATTTATAAGTTTTTGTGTCTTAAAATAAATAAATGGATAAATAAATAAAAAGTGCGTAAAGCTGACACAGTACTGTTTCACAATTACGCAGTTGACCCGATTTTAAAAGCCCTAGCCCTGGAATTGAGAGGTTGAGAACGTCACAAAATGCCCAGTGAGTAATTTTCCCAGAGGTAATGAGATGCAAAAGAATAAAGCTGGAGCTGAAGTCTTCTTGAAGACTCTCTACAAGGAAGAATTGCCAGACTCCAAGGATTTTCGCCTACTCGAAGGCAGGCATAAATGACTAGCTTGGCCAACAAACACACAGATGTAAGTTTTACTACAATATTATTGTTTTACAAGAATAAACATATACATTAAATTCTCTTTCTGTTGAATTCTCTTGTATGGTTTTGGGCTCAAAAAAGTCTAGTTCCCTTACTAACAGGAGCATGACCCGGCTGCCTCTTTCAACAGACCCTGCTCCCCACTCCCAAAGGCTAATGAATGGCCAGAAGGGTGTGGAGTCCAACCAGGGCTGGTGTCAAGATCCCTGCCCCCACTGCTCACCGGCCTGCTCTCACACCCACTCTCAGCAACCAAAGTGCACAGGAGCCACGGCAGCCTGAGCTTCTTCCACGACCAGCCGTGGTGGGCAGGATGGGGAAATCGAGCTGGCCTCGGTGTCCCCGCCACCCGCACTGGCCTTCTGCGGGAGGCAGGCCCACGAGCGTGTTCCACGTTACTCCTTAGGAGCACAGCTCCAATTTTATAATGTATTCAAGTCAAGAAGTTCAAGAAAAATAAAGCACATAAATTCACTCACAGATATAAACTGTTATCATCCTATTAAGCTATTAGTGGCATGTTTGTTCTGTAAAATTTAGACCATCACTAGTCTCATGAATTAATCTTGAGCCCTCATCTTAAAACCCAAGGATCAGAAATCTTCTCCCAGAAAAACAAGCTAAATTACAAATGTCACACAACTATCCCTCAAAACAAAGAAAAACACATGTATAAAAACAACACTCTATTCACAATTCAACTCTTTCCTGACTAAATGGGTTTCCACCCTGGTATACATTTTATGCTTATAAAACAATTATTTTTAAATATTATTGTGAAATAAAAATGGGTTCAGTAAGCTACTTCTTTAGACAGACTAACAAGGTAGTTAAGCAAATTACAGCAAAAATAGACAATCATTCAATCATTTATGTGGAATGACACCTAATTTAGGCCTCTGGTAATTTTTCCAAATATGAAACCACTTTTTAAGCACTGTATTAAAAACTCATATTTTGGCCTCATTATTCACTATTTTCAAAAGTATATATTCCCTTATAAAGTATTTCCTTTTACAATATAATAAAAGAAAAATAATATCCCTTTCTTAAGAAATGAAGTGTTGGCCAGGTGCTCACGCCTATAATCCCAGCACTTTGGGAGGCTGAGGCAGGTGGATCACGAGGTCAGGAGATTGAAACCATCCTGGCTAATACAGTGAAACCCCGTCTCTACTAAAAATACAAAAAATTAGCTGGGCGTGGTGGCGGGTGCCTGTAGTCCCAGCTGTTCAGGAGGCTGAGGCAGGAGAATGGTGTGAACCCGGGCGGCAGAGCTTGCAGTGAGCTGAGATGGCGCCACTGCCCTCCAGCCTGGGTGACAGAGCAAGGGGAGTGGAGGGGAGGTGAAGGGAGGGGAGGAGAGGGGAGGGAAGGGGAAGAGGGGGAGAAGTGGAGAAGGGGAGAAGAGGAGAAGAGGAGGAGAAGATAAGAGAAGAGGAGAAGAAGAGAAGAGAAGAGAAGAGAAGTGTTTTACTTTACTAATTAGGTAATTCCAATTTTTCCCCCTTTGGTAGTCAGGAATGCAGTCTTAAATTTAATCATTATTCATCAGTAACTGCATTATCATGGTTTGTCTGCTTCTCTCTTTTTCAAACTTTTTTTAGAACTTGTAATCCGCTTGGAGCAGTCTTTGTTTATACAAACGTTTTACTGTAAGTCAGCTCAAATCCTTTCTGGAAGCACAAGGGTTATAAATTCTGTATAAAAACATCATAGGATATGAAACATTCTGTCACACCAGGACTCTTTCAGTTAAAGGTGGCCATTGATATATTTAAAAATAACCATTTATTTATAATTTTCAGGGATACATGTTGAAAGACTATCACATCCAAGCTATTTTTAAACACAGTTATTAAGAAATTAATTCTTACATTTTGATCATTAAATTATAGAGTATCTGGGTCATACTTTATATTAAAATACCACAGTATTTTAAAAAATTCATTAGGGAGGCTAAAATTGCATCAATTATATTATACTTTATATATTTTTATTGTTTCATTGAGAAATTAGGTTTGCAGGTAAATTCAAAGGTAAAGCTGGTAATAGTAAGTATGATATATAAGAACGGATATGACAGGACAGTCAATAAAAATGTTGGGGAAAAGTAAACTGCATTAATCTATTTGCAATGGTAAAGTCATAGTCATTTCCTCTGTAACTTCCCCAGGTATCTTTCCATCAGTTACCACTGGGTCTTATGAATAGTTTAAACTTCAATAAATAAAACTCGGAAAGAGCAGCGCTAAGAAATCAGGACAGCTTTCAGGGTGTTACCCCCTGCAAAATACCACCTGGCTCACAACAACATATTCATTTAATGTCATCTAATCAACTGCGATGGAAAAAGGCAGAATTGAAAAAGGTATATTTCCTATATTAATGTAATTATTTAGGCATGTCCCCTTCTCTTACTCCCCCACGTATATATACACAAACCTATATAATATTTTAAATAAAGATTCAACATTAAGTATTTGACTTCAAAGTGTATTTAGTGATATTACCTGATTCACCATCTTTGGTCTTCCACTAAAGACTTGTGTTATCCTTCATGGCTGGTTGCTCCTATTATGGTTATAGGGTGTTTGTATCAAAACTCTGAAAACTCTCTGAGCAATCTGAGGAGTTTACCTAAAGCAGATTCACTGCAAACCAAGTAGATCTGTACCCTATGCCTTTGCTTTTGCCTTCTTTTAGGTGATCTTGCTACTCACTAGTAATACCATGAGCTGAAATGAGTGAGGGAGAGTGAACCCCAATCACCGCAGCCACTATGCTACCATCTGACTCTGAGGATAAAGCTGGGGTGCAGACCAATCTAACACTAGTCACTAACATGACATTTCCAAATTATCAACATATTTTAATTGTCCAAACTATACACCTGTAATTATTCCTAATGAGTTACAAATAATTCACGAGTTAGAAGTAACTCACTTGTTAGGAATAATTAAACTGTATTAAAACCTAGAGGATTTCACCCCTTCATCTTCACTCGTCCCCATAGTTTAGTCTTTGGTAGCTCAGCAAACCAACAATGGCAGCACAACACTGGGGAAATTCTTAAAAGCACAATGTATGTTAATGTAGTTTTCTCTTCTTTGTGATCTTCTGTGTGGGGGGTAAATAAAAACTGATAAAATATAAAAAACATAAAACTGAGGAACATGAAATAAAACGGATGCAGAAGAACCTCAGTGGCATTTACACTCACATTCTCTGCATCCAAAGAGGACTACAGTATCGGGGTTCAGCAATGAAATCACAGGCTAGGAGTGCCGGGGATCAGATTTAGGCAAGAGTCAGCTGCCTGTTCCGGTTCCTTGCTCAGAGGAAAGGAATGCTGAATCTCAGGGAAGGGTGGTGCACCGGCAGCCCTAACCGGCCCTGGAAGCCAAATATCATTTCACAAAAGGAGGAGGGCAAAGAAAGGGTAAGAAACTGACATTCACTGGACACCTGTGTATGTGGCAGGCACTGCCCACAAGGTTTATGCACCTTAGATCTCATGTATGTGCAAAGGACTCACGGTGGAGTATCCAGGCCATAAAGTTCAATTAGATGTGAAATGTGCTTTGTCAAAAAACAACGTGCATATTTAGATGTACTTTTATAAATCTGATACCCCCAAAACAGGCCAGAATTATATCAAAGATGTTTATATCCCTATAAAACATAGAAAATGCCAATTACGTCAGCAAAAAGATAGTAAAAATAATAAAATCCTCATGAAGCCACTCAAGACAGCCAGCATAAACGTTACTCTTCTACACCAGGTGTTCACAAAAGTGTTGGGAGCCTGGGAAGGCCGTGTTCTCTTCCTCTGAAACCACCAGCGCTGATAAGACATGACTCAATGTCACCTGAATGTCTTGTATAAAAAGCTCTGACCACAGTTGTGTCATAGCCATTGCTGCTCTTAAACTTTCAAATAGTCAAGATTTCCACAAGATGGCAAAACACTTCTGTGAAATTATATGTGCTGAAAGTATGAATTCAGAAACTATATGTATGTGGTTCTCTGAAGATAAAATGAAAAAAGATGTTAAAGTAGTTTCAGTAACCAGCATCCCAAAAGTAGATATTTTCTGTTGAGGATTTCTTTTCTTATTCCTGAATGTGTTGTGGGAAAGAACAAACATTAACAAGCTAGTGAAATAATTTGATTTTTTATTTTTCTTTACATCTAATATAAAATCTTAGACGTAAGACATAATGAATGATTACTAAACACAACTGAATTTTTCTGCATAATTGAGATGTGGAAAAGACAAGATATTGCGTCTTAATTGAGGATGTCAATATTTAGGTGTGTTGGCTAAAGAAAGGCATAAACGCAGCAACTAGGGCTGGGCGCTGTGGCTCACATCTGCAATTCCAGCACTTTGGGAGGCCAAGGCGGGCAGATCACCTGAGGTCAGGAGTTCGAGACCAGCCTGGCCAACATGGTGAAACCCTGTCTCTACTAAAAATACAAAAATTAGCCAGGCATGGTGGTGCACTGTCTCTTATACACATCTAGATGTGTATAAGAGACAGCCCCCAACCCCCGCTGCCCCTATCTCTACAAGAAATTTCAAAATTAGCCAGGCGTGGTGGCACATGCCTATAGTCCCAGTTACTCGAGAGTCTCAGGTGGGAGGCTGAGCCAGGCGTTCAAGGCTATGTTCATGCCCCTGTACTCCAGCGTAGGTGACAGAGCAAGACTCTGTCTCAAAAACATATTAAATAGAAATAAATAAATGCAGCAACTATGAAAAGCAAACACATTTGGGGAAATTTGACCACATTTGTATTTATTCAAGAATACCCTTAACTTTAATCAAAATTGGCAAAATAGTTTTTTTATTTCAAAGGAGAGACTGTTTTAGCTTTGAAAAAGCTTACAGGACGCCATGGTGGCACCACGCTCAGGAGCAGGTGCCTGGAGGAACTGCTGTCATGACTGGAACAAGCTCTAGACAGACCACTATTCCACTGCCGTTCAGCTGTCCTGACATTTTGGAGCCTCTATTTTCATAAATGGACATTACAGCTCAAAAATAATCCAAATCAAATTAAATATATAAAAATACATGCATGTTAAGAAATCGTTAATATTTTCTTGTTTCATTAATTGCCCTCGGCAACTGCAATATGTTTCATCTTTAGCTTATACAAAAAGAATTTTTTAAAGAAATTAAGCCAAAAGTTTTTCTCTTCATCCCTAAAGCAAAACCTTTGCTTTTTTCTTTGTCATTTCCTGGAGTAAAATGACAGGGCTTTTTAAAAATGAAGAAAAAAGAGGGGGACGGGCTTGATATATATATTTTTTTAATTAGCCCTTCAGAGTTCAGAGTAATCTTTCTAAATCTAATCCCATTTCCTCTGCTAGGATCCAAATGTATCAGAAACTCCTGGTGCTCAAAGTGGTAACCCATTTTTACAAAATAAAAGGGGATATCTTTCGAAATAGCCTGTTAAAGTCAGGTTCCCCCCACCACCGCCCCATACTTACACACCTTACATCTGCAAAAAAGAAAAAAACAAGTAAAGGCATTCAATTTGTAGACTATGCCATACATACCTATACCCCCAAAAGGTTTCAGAGAAGGAGGAATTGCTAATGAGGCAAATTAAACTAAGAAATATTCCTCCAAAATGAACTCAATTAAGAATGTAGCCTAAATCATTCAAAAGTATATCAGACAAAGCAATACAAAGTGACCTGTCTCTACCCAAGAAAAGGAACCTATTTGGATAGACATTTACTAAAAGCAAAGAAAATAAGACTAGCCTGAGTCCCAACTGAACTACAGACTTTCAATTTTTTTTCTTGGGACTGTGCTCTTGCCCTAGTCCCAGTTACAGTTAGAGACACTCTGGGATGATGTGTTGAGTTGTTTATATACACTCTGCTACAACACCCTTCAAATCATCTCCAAAAATTTAAAGGAAATGCAAAGTTATAGCCAATGCCATCATTCTTTCAACATCAATTCTAATTTATGACGATGTTTTACTTCTCATATAAATAACTATATAAGAATTAAGGCTTTAGTAGCAAAGATGAGTGAGTTGCTTCCTTTTAGATGTTACAGGATTTGAGCAAAGTTATTCAGGACTTGCTTTACTCTCTTAAAAATCTCTGGGCATTCCTTTCTCTTCCCACCACCATTTCCCTGTGTTTGTCAGCAACGCCACCAACACATCCTGGTCACGCAGATTAAAAACCTCAAAAGCATCTATCCTCCCTCCCTCCCTCCCTTTATTCCAACAATTTTCTTCCTCTGCACTCCCACTGCCACCACAATTTCACAGCATCGCGGAGCTAACACTCTCAAGTGGTGTCCCTGCTCCGGTATCAGGACAGCATTTTGAAAATGAAGGTTTTGCGTATGTTAAAAGGGGTTACAATTCACTTAGTAACCTGGAAGTTCTAGACTTTCAAAATACTATAGAAGAATGGAGTGGGGGCCACACTCGGCTAATTTTTATTTTTATTTTTACTTTTTATTTTTAGTAGAGACAGGGTAATTTTACCATGTTGGCCAAGCTGGTCTCAAACTCCTGACCTCAAGTGATCCGCCCGCCTTGGCCTCCTGAAGTGCTGGGATTGCAGACATGAGCCACCATGCCTGGCCCATTATTCTTTTTACTAGCAGTCTCTAGTGTCCATTAACTAATATTTTCACTTTTGTTGTTGTTGAGACAGGGTCTTGCTCTGTTGCCCAGGCTGGAGTACAGCGATGCGATCACTGCTCACTGCAGCCTCAATCTCCCAGGCTCGAGCCATCCTCCTACCTTGGCCTCACAAAGTAGTTCGGACCACAGGCATGCCCTACTACACCCAGGTAATTTTTGTATTTTTAGTGAAGACAGGGTTTCACCATGTTGGCCAGGCTGGTCTCAAGCTCCTAGGCTCAAGAGATCTGCCCACCCATGGCCTCCCAAAGTGCTGGGCCACCATGCCTGGACAACATTTTCATTTATATAAAACAAGGCTTTTAAAAATGGCGTCCAATGAATGAAGTGTCATATTATCATTCTGAAGCCAAACTTTTTCCAGGTACAGCATAATTACAAAAGACCAACCACACATTTTCCCCGGGTGTGGACTGACTCACTGCACACAGCTCAACCACCCATGCCCATGGGGAAAAGGAAGACTCAGGGAGATCCCTACCTACGCGAGTCAGGAAATTCTACAAACAGGAAAGAATATGCAGGCACAGGTGCCAGGAAGCTGCAACACACTCGGTGGTCCCCAGGCTCGCTGTGGCCTGCTTTAGAGAGGACATCTGCCTGAGGAGCAGGTGTGGCTTTTGCTACTGCCTCAGTGCATACCATTTGGTGCTCTGACAGAACGAGGAGCGAGAAAACAAGTAAAAATGAGAACTGTAACACACCACTCTACCCAGATGAAAACCAGTGAGCTCTACACACACACACACACACACACACACACACACACACACACACACATATATACATACACAAAGGGTTGGGGAGGCATGGAGGAGGCATTCTCCAGAAAAATGGCTTGGGTTGCATTAAAGACAGTGATTTTCATGTCTCTGGGTTGCTACTACTTCCATTCATGTTAATCTCGGTTTAAAAAGCATAGTGTGTTTTGGAATGACTTTTTAGTATAACAAATGTAAACCTGAGGTTTGGAGGTGAACGGAGGCCCTCAAGTACATACCCTTACGGCCTTCCTTCTCCCACCAAGAAATGAAGAGCAACTGCCACGTGATCAACTTGATTCAGAAAACCGTCCGGTTGGCATTAGCCTTTGCATTACAAAGATTTCGGCATCCTGCAGCTTTTTCATTTATTTGGTTGGTTGGTTGGTTGTTCTACGTCCCCCTTTCCTTTCCTTTTCCCTAGACTTCCCTATATGCAACGACATCACGGCTCCCAAACTGATGGTACAGGAGAGGAAGGAGGGACCTCTGGAATCTCTAGGATGAACGAGAAGAGGGAGACCGCAGAAGGTCTGTGGCTCTCCCACAGCCTGCACAGTAAGATTATATACTCAGTAAGGCAACCCCAAATCCCTCAGTAAGTTCAAGTGTCCCTGCTACAAAAGCAAATGGCACCGGAGAATGGAAGAGAGGCCACCAAGTGGCACACAGGGGCTGTTTCTGAAGATTTCAACGTACCTGCACTTCACTCACTCCGCTGACTTTTTCCCAAATGCAAAACAAGAGTCCATTTTTATCAGTGCTTTTTCTCATACACTAACAAAGATGGCTTTTAATGTAAAATTTTGAGCTAGAAGGTGCTAGAGTTTTCTAAATCTAACTTACTCATTTTTCAAAGAAACAGCAGCTCTAAGAAATGACATGGATCTCTCAAGGCCAGAACCTTAGCTGAGAGTCTGCCCTGTTGGCTTTCAGTGTGGCGATTAGCACAGGTCTCCCAGCCAAAACATATTATTTTATCAAAACAGTAAAGCCATTGTTTCTTCCATACGAGTCCTTATAAGCTGTTCATTTTCATTTTTGTGAGGAGGAAAAAAGGCAAGTTATATAACTACTTTCAAATCAAAATTTTTACAATGACCTG
This sequence comes from Mandrillus leucophaeus, assembly GCF_000951045.1. Taxonomy (NCBI): domain Eukaryota; kingdom Metazoa; phylum Chordata; class Mammalia; order Primates; family Cercopithecidae; genus Mandrillus; species Mandrillus leucophaeus. Next base: position 1,698,127 of record NW_012101654.1, on the reverse strand, counting down.
ATGGTAAATAAAACGGTAGTTAAATATTTATATCATTTCAGTCTAACAATCAGGTTAAATCAAGAGAACTCTAAAAATTAGCTATCAGTAAATAAATGCTAAAAATGATATATGTAATTTTAGAATATTCTCACATGCAATGAACATGTACCATATGCACAGACGCATGCACACAGACAGCAGCAAATACAAACCTGCACACTGAAAAACGTAAATGGTATCTCAATCGTGAACCAAGTAGAAAGATGTGCACACCATGATCTAACATTGGGTACAATTTCAGTCCTGTGGAAAGAGACAATCGTACCTACATGCTTTTTTTTTTTTTTTTTTTTTTTTTTTTTTTTAAGAATGCATTATGAAGAAAAGTAGCTGAGAAAGCTTAGTCACTTTTTTGTGGCTTACAGCTTTTTTCTCCTCTTTTATTCCAGGCTTAAACAAAGTTCAGTGGGGCATCAAAATGCCTGTTTTAAATTACAGTCTGTATTTTAAAATAGAATGCACGCACGGCATGTTCCTGAAGCTAGGGGGTGGGAGTGTTATTCACGGAAAATTGAAGGCTTGTTGAGTCAATAATCTTCTTTCACACAGTAACAATTTTCAGCTAAAATTTCTTGACCCAAACAAAGGAAAACAAGACCATTCAGTTATTTTACAACAATTTAGAGAAGGCAAAAGAAAAAGATGAGAAAAAAAGAGAGACACCTCTAAAATCCTACATTGTGAGGGAAAAATAGGAAATTCTGGCTCAGGTAGAACCTTCTCTACATGTATTTATTTCCTCTCCTAAACTGACAGTTAACATTAACAATTGTTACTTCCAGTCCCAAAGAAACATAAAAGCAAATAACCAGTCCACAAATGCTACTATGAGCTCCTGCTGGTTATATATCCCTTGTTATATAAAACAGATGTGTGCCTTCAGAGTTACCTGCGAAGTGAAAATCTGTAAATTAAAAGCTATTTTCCCACCTAACTTGGATAATATAAAGTAAAATGCATTCAACGCCTCACGCCGGCCATTGCCGGCAGGAGCTGGAGGTAGCAGATCCCAGGGCCCAGGAGAAGCAATAGGAGGAGGAGGAGGAGGAGGAGGAGGAAGAGGATGGCAGGGGTGAAGATGGCATCTAGCCCAACACGGCAGGCACTGCTATGCCAAAACCAGAAGAGCAGGCTAGGGTGAGAAGAGGGACCTCAGAACATTAGAGTCATGTGGTTTTTTTCTTCTTTTTAGCATAAAAAATAAAAACTTACACTTGCAGGAGCTGGAGTCCTGCCCTGGCCTCTGCACCATTGCGGAGCTCCTTGTATGCTCTGCTCTAGGTGGCTCTAGACTCCCTGAGACCCACTCTGGCTCCCCTTTCTGCTGGCCTGAGGCCCCGTGGGGTCCAGGCTGCCTCTGTGGCCCAGGCACCCAGACCACAGAAGAGCTCTGTGGCCTCACAGAGGTCACTTGAAGAGCTGCAAGCTGGTCAAAGCCTGCCCATTCCTCATTTGTTATGGCAAAATTTGTATGCTGACTTTTCTATTAGCCAGGAATATCTGCATTTATCATCCCTTACTAATGAGCCTCATTTATCAACTATAGATCATCCTTATCCTTCTATTATCAAAACCAATATCCTGCAAATCAGTTATGTTTCAGCCTCTCTTAATCTCCAATTTTGTCTAGTGTCTATTTTTTTATAGTACTCCTTCATACTCCTTCATTAATTTTTTAGGAACTAATTGACACTCCTATAAAATGGGTTGAAATTCATTTCCCCCATATTTTAAATGGAAATTTTCAGAATACTATATGAAAAAGTTTGCAGGGGCATGCTTAGTTGAAATGTGTTTTAAAAAATTAAATTCTTAAAATTAATGCATTACCACTAAGCAAATATCTCAGCTATGACAAATTTAGAATTTTATTTTAACGGAACTGAGTATGTCAACTTAGAAACACTTTGCACACAAACATCTGAATTATTTAAAAGCAAACTATAGTTCTTTCTCAATATTAATTTATTCAGATTTTCCATTATATTTAGCCTGTTTTTTTCCTGGAAGAATTCCAAACTGTTGAGGTTTTATTGAATTTTCATTTACAGAACAAATATTTAAATGGAAGATTGTTTTGAAAGAAGGAGAGAGACATACTTTCCTACTTCCTACCTTGTTCACGTTCAAGCATTATCCTCTATTTTCAAAATGACTATCAATATCATGAAAATATCCTAGGGAACAAAATCACAGGATAGCACATCCTAAAGAAATAATCCATTTTGGAAAATAAACATCTGTCAGAGTCATTATCATATTTTCTAAATTCAGGTTTTCCAGCAAGGTCCTGAAATGCTCTTCTTAATCTTAATCCAAAAATAACTGATATCCCCAGATAGAATACACCAGCGATTAAAATTATGTTCAAGAACTTGATGAATCCTAAGAAGCTGAAGTACTGGGTGTTCCCTTTAAAACTTCCCCAAGACATCAAAATGTGTCTGTACCTTTGGTTTTGAAACTATGCAAATGATAAGGTACACCTGTAGATGTTCTGGGGGACAGGGCACCATCCTTCAGAGAACCTCCTCTTCCTCCCTGGCACAGGAGGCTTCCATTTTATAAAGTATTTTCTCTAAAACTCTAAAACTCAACATACCCTAATAACATTTTGGAAATACTGAAAATAAACAGCTCAAGTCTTCAGCTGCACACAGGCATCATCCGTGCCTGAACACTGAGATAAGCCTGACGACAGATATGGGTTTTCCTTCATTAACTTATACTTTTTTTAATGTTCATAATGATTTGAGAAGGATCAATCAACGGAAGACAGCTCCCCTCTTAACCTTTTAAGGACAACCATTTAAATCAACCTCAAACAAAAAGGTTTCAAAATACTTCATTCAATAGCCATATATCTAATTCTTACCTGGTAGATTTTAACTTTTGCCAAAACCTGCCAACTAACAGGTTGAGATGGTCTTTTCTTTTTACATTTCTAGCTGGGTTGGACTGAGAACTAGCAAAAAGCTGAAGCCAGTTAAAAAGTTATTCCGGGTAGTTTCTAATCATTCACAAGAACTATATTATCCAATCTACATGCTTAGAACATCCATATTAATGTCATCAATAATCAAATACGCTTCCAAAATACATGACCTTTTACCAGTAACCAACATAAGTGCCATTAAAGATTAAGAAACAAAAACCAACACAAACGAGAGTATTCTTCTTTAATTAAAGGCAGAACGCTGCATGCTCTGCTGCTAATAGCCAAGCCCAAAGAATATTCTTGGTAATAAAAGTTTTCCAACCATTCTCTTTCAGGCTTCCAATATCCTGTTTAACACCCTCTATTTCAAAGAACGACCAGCATTTACTACCTCCTTCCTTTCACAAAGAGCCAAAAAACATATGCTTTATCTAAAGCCCAATATTTCCGTCTAATTGCAAACTCAACAAAAGTGCCATAAGCACTATTCGACACATTTAGGGATTTTTAGTTAACTCAGAAAGATCAAACCCTTTTCATGTCAACCTCTTTAGATATTTCCTATTTAAGGAAGAAAGGGTCACAAAAAGGTTTTTAATGACCTGATGAGCCTTCTAGAATAGCCCATATTTATAGACATATTTTACAAAGTCCTAACAAAGCAGTCCATTTTCAAACGCTCTTAGAATATGACGGCCAAACTGATTGTATTCTGTATCTTAGGTAAACAGAATAATGAACCTCCTATCTGAAATACAAAGCTAGCGGCATGCCTCTCTGAAGAATAAAACAAATTAGTTATTTCTAAACTGAGGAATATTAACAACTCTTCAGATCCCTGGAGGGAAAAGCACTATAAGAAAGTGCTTATATAGTGTTTTATAAGAAAATAAAACTTCTTCCTTTTCCATGTTTACTTCCTTTTATATATGATTATGAATATTTTATTAACTATCCATCTGTAATATAATTACTGAACTTATGATTACCATTTCTGTCAATTAATTTTTTATAAGTAAAAAATATGTATTACTAAGAACAGAATGCTTTCAGGGTATTTTTAGCTTAATTATCCAGTGTCCACTTCTTTTCTTAAAGCTATGGTAACCAAGGTAAATCCAAACATCACTTGGTAAAATAGAATCATTTGAAGAATAATACACGCCTGGCGATGCAGACGTCCACTCATTTAATCACTCAGCAGCACCAGCACAAAGAGAGCACAGGTGCCCCGGGGGCCATTCAATGCCACCTAACAGACCCCTTAGCAATTAAAAGAAAATTCTGAAACTGAGGAAGTCAATTTATTTAAAAATCATTTTTATAGAAATTTTTGAGGAAAATATTTACTGAACAGGACATAATATATACCACGAAAAGCTTCCAGTCAAACAGGGGAGCCAAAACAATGTTCAGGATAACTATAATAAAAGGATAAATAATAAATGTCACAAGAGGTGAAAATTTAACTGAACATTCAACAAAAAGTGTATTAAACCCATATTTGAGGGCTATCTTGAAACATAAATTGAGGGATATGCAATGTTTATGAAACAAGAAATTAAGTAAGTGACAGCATCTTTTAGACCTTCCACTGTGTCTGTAGCTTAAATGCTGGGTTTATTTCATACCAATATTAGAGGTTGTGAAAGCTAAATGTGCTCAAATTTTAAGTGATAATAGTCTAAGAAAGAAAGCTCTTCAACGTTAAGATTCATCAATAGCAGTAATACCAAGGATGTATAAACTAATATACCTCAACAGGGAAATGCTGTATGACTAAGAGGTATAGAAATAAGTGGACAATATTAAGGAGGATTTGTTCAGAGCTTAGGTCTGAGTCCACTAAGCAAAAAGTAAATATGACTGGTCATGGCCCCAAGACAACAAGAGAACAAGTTATTAATTTATCAATCATTTGCTTTCTGCAGATGATGTGAAGATCTATCCAAGTTAGCTGGAAAATAGAACTGCATTGCCTACTGAAGGTCATGAAGAATTTAATGACATGCAAATATAGAAAAACAGGATCAAACAACAGTGAGGACAACTTGCTGAGGGATCAAATGATAGATGTAGCATAAAGATACTGGAAATGCCTTGATTTCTTATAATGGAAAGTTGTTAAGTTGTAACAAACATGCTAAAAGAAAAATATACTTAGGATACAGGTAGAAAATGTCACATGCAGAAACATATAACAAACCTATCTCAATGTAAGCAAAAAGACTAAGAAATTACTACTTGAGAGGCATTCTTGTCATCGTCATTATATAAAATGAATAGAATAATTACACATTAGAATCACTATGCTGCATTTCATAAACGGTACAGATAACACAATACACTTAATTCCAAATTACAAAACTACAGGTTTCAAATATCATGGATTGACTTTAGGTGAAAAGATAAAATTTACATCCCTGACACCTGAAAAGGAAAACCAGAACACAAGAGTAAATCTACAAAGGATCCAATAGCAAATTCAGATGTGATAACAAATACAGCTTTATGGGCTCTCCACAATCAACCCAGCCAAGTTAGAGGACTACAGTATCTAATAAAAGCAACACTGTAAAATACAGACTATTAGAGCCATAACAGAGTATCAACAAATCATTCCCTGAAACCACAATGACCTCAGCTGTGTGCAACTTAATTATAAGTATCCACATAAATAAAAATATTTGTAAGCCCCATATAGAAAGTTTTTACACATGCAAAGCCCTTGTGGAAAACAAAAAAACTGGTGTAATATATTTCATTTAAATAAAGCCAAATTTCATCCTAACAGATTGGGGGTTTCAGGTATAGCAGGTTATCTTACAGTTTGTCCTTTATTCAGTGACTGAATCTTCCACACACTTAACATAAAACCTGGAAACTCTGTTCTCTAAAAAGAGATTACTGAAATGTGCTTGAAGAACTACTGAGTCAGCCAGCATCTTATTTATCTGTGAGTTACAAAAACAGAAAGAAAATACCAATAGGGGTATTTCATTAAAAAAACAAAAAAACTTACATTAGGACAACTTTAAATACTTTTGGGAAGTAGGCAAGATAAAGGTTAAAGAAGATAGCTGTTACACATACACAACAAGATAGAAATAGAACAATTCAGAAAACATTTAAACGGTTGATGACTATATTCATCTCCTAAATGCTTTCATCCACTTTTCCAGCAATCTAGTTAAAAGCTCCTATCCCAGAGCAAACTCTTCAGTCAGTTATCTGAAACTACAATACTTCATGCCATCCCTAATAACACTGTAGAATTAGCTGAATGTCAACCATCCATTCCAACACAGATTCATGGCAAAAGGCATCTACTAGTGAGTGATGCTGAAGTTTTTGAGTAGATATGAAGAAAGCAGTTTGCCACAAAGTATTCTTACAGCTATGCAGAAAATCTGCATCCATTTATGACAAATTTACCAACCTGTGTCACAGTACAATATCATCAGCCAGTGACAAATCTACAAGGTCGAGCTTCTACAAAAACACTAAAAAACTGGTGAAAAAACTGGAATTCACTGTTCATCTGGCTCCCATGCATCTATTTTAAATTTCATAGAGCCACAAAAGCTAATTTCCAAATATGTAGTAAATGTAGTATTTATCAACAGCATGCATGCCTCTCTCTCTCTCCTCCCTCTCTCTCTCTCACGCGGACACACTACATGCTTACTAGGCTGTGAACTATCTGCTGAAGAAAGTTTAGCAGCATAAAACGCAAAATCCAACCCTACTTCCCTCCTTCAAAACCAAATACCTAGACAATAAATACATCAACACAACTAAAATGGGGGAAAAACGCCACAATAAGATTTCACCCTCTCTCACATAAAACTAAAAGGTATAAAAATTAGAGTTTCAAAAATACATCCATCAGATTCAAAGACAGCAGACATCCTGTGGTCATCACTTACCTTCTCTAAATCTGCATATACATCAAAATGTATATGGTATGGTATGCACGTCAAATGTCATGTATAACATTCACTACAAATGTTTGTTCTCATGTTTAGAAGTAATATAATAAATCTAAGTTAATGCAAACATAGTTGAAATTCCAATTAAAATCATGGCCATCCTGAATTCCCGTCTTAAACAAACCTTCTCCATAGAAACTAGGCAATGACAATAATCCTTCAAATAAATTTAAAAATATTTATTTGTACAGATTTATTCTTTTTTTTTTTTTTTTTTGAGATAGAGTCTCGCTCTGTCGCCCAGACTGGAGTGCAGTGGTGGGATCTCGGCTCACTGCAACCTCCGCCTCCTGGGTTCAAGCGATACTCCTGCCTCAGCCTCCTGCAGACTTTTCCTTTTCATTAATAAAGAAGACTTCCTTTAAATTAGGTTCTCTATATAAAAGGCAAATTAAGTAGACATGAACTATTTATGGGCATCAACACGATACCCCATGTAATAGCCACTATTCCTATAAATAGAAACCTCAATCACCGTATACTATTTACTGGTGGAAATATTTAATAAACAGTTTTGTCATTTTTTTGTTATTGTTGTCTTTTTTGAGATGAAGTTTCACTCTTGTTGCCCAGGCTGGAGTGCAATGGCACCATCTCAGCTCACCACAACCTCTGCCTCCCGGGTTCAAGCGATTCTCCTGCCTCAGCCTCCCGAGTAGCTGGGATTATAGGCATGCACCATCACGCCTGGCCAATTTTGTATTTTTAGTAGAGATAGGGTTTCTCCATGTTGGTCAGGCTGGTCTCGAACTCCTGACCTCAGGTGATCCGCGAACCTCGGCCTCCCAAAGTGCTGGGATTACAGGCGTGAGCCACCGCGTCCGGCCTCAAATTTTAAACTACTTTCTTTTGGGGGATTTCTCATTACATAAATAGAAAGTCCTAGAAGAAATTCAAATTACTATCAGATATTTTATCTCATTATTTGTATCCTTTGCAAAGTGCAAATTTCTTTTAAGTTTTAACTCCTATAAGGACACCTCTGTTTTGTATCACTACCAAAAAGCAACAGCCTAAAGAAAGCTCAACTGTACAACAACAATAACCGCCTGCACACACAAAATCGACCAGCCGCATAAAACCTTCCAACTGATGTCTACACTCTGCAGCAGAGATATACACACATGAAATAGACTTATCCAGGACTACAGAGCTCCTAAAAGGTAAACCCTGAAAAATTAACCACAAAATATACCTGAAATCTAGAAACTTCTCAATCATGTCATAATATAAAGTAGAACAAACAAAAACAACAGCTCTTTCTAAAAATCTTTAGCTCATCACAATTCCAAATCAGCACAATAATGTCTTACTGGTAAACTTGATGGTCTTTCTTGTTGTATTAAGTTCAAGTCTTCATGGTTAGGTTTTCCGGGGGCCAGAGGAGGTTGAGATCTAGTTCCATAGCCTTCCTGAGACATGTCCTAAAAAAACACAAACACAAAGCACTTCATAAATATCTCAATGAGTTGTAAGCTTCTTCAGTAACTAAAATTAAACAAAAGCTTGGCTGGGCACAGTGGCTCATGCCTGTAATCCCAGCACTTTGGGAGATCAAGGCAGGCAGATCGCTTGAGCCCAGGAGTTCAAGACCAGCCTGGGCAATGTAGGGAGACTCCATCTCTACAAAAATAAAAAATTAGCTGAGTGTGGTGGTGCAGCTACTTGGGAGGCTGAGGCGGGAGAACAGCTTGAGCCTGGAGGTGGAGGCTGCAGTGAACTTTGACCACACCACTGTACTCCAGCCTGGGTGACAGAACAAGACCCTGTGTCAAACAAAACAGAACAAAACAAAAGCTTATCACAACCAACAACTAATGTTACATTTTAGCAGACATAAATATGTTATGGCTATAATTTAATACATTATCAGAAAGAAAAATTTTAAAAAGCAGTGAATCATTAACAGCAGAAATATAAACGATATATACATTTATATATATATATATAAAATTAACAATTAAATTTATTATGAGACCATACCAAGTACTGTATTTGAGTTTTGCAGGAAGAAGACTAGTTCATAAAAATGGGGAGGGAGGTCAGCTATAGCCAAACAAACTGTCTTTGAACCCAGAGCAAACCAAAAGCTCTCTGTATTGTTGAATTCCGATTTTGGCCAAACTGTCTTTAATATTACCTCAAAAAACGGAAATAACTAACGAAAACCTTACTATCAACTATATCTTAACACGTCCTCTCAATTACCCACAAAACAGCATAAATCGTTATTAAGCTCATAGAATCCGGGGTCTGTACAAAACCAATAAATATTCATCTACAGAACTCCATATGTTCATGGGGCACAGTTTTCAGAGAACCACCATAAAGAAGAAAACAACAGTGGGGAACAAAACACACCCAAAAAACCTGAATGGGGACAATAAACATAATTAGCACGGCCTTTCTGGCATCTTGTCAAACACTCTTCCGTATTCTGCATGGCTTCAGCATTGTGCTGAAATAATTAGCATATATGACCCAAACACCACACCACACCACATTTACTGTACACCAGATCCCTAGCTACCTAACTGTGTATGTCAGCTACTAAACATTCCACCACCATTTCCCCCTGAAGTCAAACAGCAGGACAGAATTGTTAAATACCTATTATAGCATGTCTCAATTGGCACTGAAAGTTGAAGAACCAGTTTCTAATTGAAGAGGAAAAAAGAATGGAAAATATTGCTTTAAAATAAAATTATCTCCCTTCCCTTGTCAGTTCAAATATGTGCTGGCATTAAAGAAACATCATATACAAGTTCTACTTCTGTTAAGTCCCTGGAATATTGCTTTAAAAATTAATGTTTACTACTTGAAATCCTATAAAAAGCTTCTGCTGTCCCACCCCTTTCTTGCACACTTAAAATTACATGGCTTCTTAAGCCAGGAAACTTTGGACCAATAGCTGGTACCACAAAGTACACAAGCTGTACAAACTAGATTTAACCAGCCTAGTGTTGGTGCGACCTGCCTTTCAACAGGCTCTGAAACACAGGAGCGTGCCAATAATTCCAGCTTTTCCCATGTAGCCATTCTTCCCTTTAAATACATCTCTATCAAAAAACAAACAAACAAACAAACAAAACCCTCAGATATTTAACCTCTACTAGTAATATACCCAGTTCATATCATATTTTTCTAAGAGAATTCAATCCTATTTGTCCAGTTTTTCTTTGACAGCAATAAGGTGAGAGTAAGCACAGGCAATCCAAGGACACTTAAAGAGTGGCTCTGCAATCTGGTTGCCAGCAGAGGGTGACAATTAAGCTTGTGGGGTACAAGAGCAAGGCCGAAAGATTATGACCATTCCCCCCACCACCTTCCCCCTCAAACACCACGTTTCTTCCAGATCCTAGATTTCCACTTGTCACACAGACTTCCCGCTGGGTGCCCTGCAGGTTCCTTTCCATAAACAGCATGGATTTCAAATCAAGCAGGGCACAAGGCCTCTATTCAGGGGCCTTCACCCCGTTACAAAAAAGCACAAAGGTGCAGGACAGCCTCACAATGGGCAAACAAATGAGCAGACCCCGCCTCCTCCTCCAACACACGTGCACACAGTTTCTGCCCAATGCCTAGGCTCTCTCTTTATTTTTTTATTTTTTTCTTTTAAGTAAACTTTAGCTAGGAAATAGTAACAGGCTCAAAAGTCCTAGGCATATTACCCTTTTATGTTTCTTTTTATTCTCTCTTCTTCGCTCAATGAACTGCTTTCTAAAGAAGTTGAAAAAGATCATTACAACTACAGTGGATAAACATTTCAATTTAGACATCATCCCCCTAAAATAAGCAACACAGACTAACAGACTACGAAAGCTATTAGAAAAATGTATTGTGGCCTTACAATTCCCTCTTTAAGGCCTTAAAAGTTCAAAATAATTAGATTCCACCAAAATCTCCAATACTATTCCTAACCACAAGAAGCTTTCAGCTATTAAGTACAGTTGGAAATAAAATCAAAACAAAATTTAAGTGAGAACTATTGAACAGGAAACTTGTTCTGCCTCAGTTTATGTTTGAACGTAAGTATTGATTTAATAAGGGAGCACACAGAAAAGGTGCCAAGTTGAAACCTATAACAATCATCAACTATATATATACTTACAATGGGACTATAAAGTCTGTTTGGCTGCTTTAATAACGATATAAAAATATTCCATATGAAACCTGAGCTTTTTCATCTTAAAAGCTATATTTATTTTTTGTTACATACTTATTTTCATCTCAAGAAGAGTAAATAGACAGTAAGAAGGCAATGACAGCATCAGAAAATAAAGAATATGTTCAGCATCATATTTTATAAACAAAGAAGCACAGCTTCACACTTTAAAACATTACTGCCATCTTTGGTTATTTGTAAGTTTAAGCAGCCAGTGAACACCAGTGTGTAAACCAATATACGCATATAAATAATCACATTCATCTGCTGTATATGTAAAGAGTCGTAACTCTTTAAAAGAATACCATATTGTGATAATACTGCAATGCACAAGAACCAGGCAATGGGAATGAGGTTTTCCCTTTCAGAATTCGTCAGTACTATTTTTTATACATCTCACTCACAATCTTTTAACCATTGATGGACTCTGGACTTAACCTTCTTTATGTTATGAGTCAAAGGTTAAAGGGAAACTGACTCACAAAAGTGTGAAAAAAAGTTTAGGGTAGTAATAATTACACATTTGTTTCAGAAATTTTCAGTTTGGTATTTCTTTCCCTTTTTTTTCTTTTTTTTTTTTTAAGAAACAAGGTCTCACTCTGTGGCTCAGCCTAATCATAGCTCACCGTAGCCTCTAACTCCCAGGCTCAAGCAATCCTCCCACCTCAGCCACCCAAGTCCCCCTAGTAGCTAGGACTACAGGCATATACCACCATGCCTGGCTAATTTTATTTTTATTTATTTATTTTAATTTTTTAAGGACGGAGTTTCGCTCTTGTTGCCCAGGCTGGAGTGCAATGCACAATCTCGGCTCACCGCAACCTCCACCTCCCGGGTTCAAGTGATCCTCCTGCCTCAGCCGCCCGAGTAGCTGGCATTATAGGCATGCACCACCATGCCTGGCTAATTTTGTATCTTTAGGAGAGACGAGGTTTCTCTATGTTGGTCAGGCTGGTCTCGAACTTGCGACCTCAGGTGATCTGCCTGCCTCAACCTCTCAAAGTGCTGGGATTACAGACATGAGCCACCATGCCCGGCCTAATTTATTTATTTTGAGAGATGGGGGTGTCACTATGCTTCCCAGGCTGGTCTCCAACTACTGGCCTCAAGTGATTCTCCTGCCTTGGGCTCCCAAAGTGCTGAAAATCAGTAATGAGCCACTGTGTCCAGGCCTCTTTTGACACATGTTGTAGAAGCTGACTGAATGCCCACTATGGGCTTATTTCCTTTGCTGGGTACTTGAACATATCACAGTATGAAATGAAACATGACCAGGAAGAAAACACTAGAATCCCACTTCTACTACAGGAAAGAGTAAAGATAACTATTACAAGGGCCTAGTAGAAAGGCCAGGAGCAGGAGTGCTTCTGTTTTCTTTTATTAGGAAATGAATAAAATCCTATTGGCAATAAGTAACTTTGAATAAAATGTAGAATAACCAAAACGTCAAAGACCCTTTTTAAAAAATTAAAAAGGGAAAACGTTCCCATGGTATAAGCTTTGAATTTTTTTTTTTTTTTTTAAAGAGACTGAGTCTCGCTCTGTCGTCCAGGCTGGAGTGCAGTGGCGTGATCTTGGCTCCCTGCAACCACCACCTCCCGGGTTCAAGAGATTCTCCTGCCTCAGCCTCCCAAGTAACTGGGACTACAGGCATGTGCCACCACGTCTGGCTAATTTTTTGTGTTTTTAGTAGAGACGGGGTTTCACTGTGTTAGCCAGAATGGTCTCTATCTCCTGATCTTGTGATCCGTCCACCTCAGCCTCCCAAAGCACTGGGATTACAGGCATGAGCCACTGCACCTGGCCAAGCTTTGGATTTTTTTATTTACCTTTCTGCAATTTTTCAATGTGTTATCAAGTTCAAATGTGAATTTAAATCCTTTTTCCTTTATATATAACTAGAGCATATTTTCTGTAAACAGCATATTGTTCAGCCTCTTAACAATATATTGTAGAGCTCATTCTATATCTACAACTAAATAAACTAAATATCTACTTTATTCTTTTTTTTTTTATGGTCACACAACAATGCATTATTTGTAGGTACAGTAACGTATTTAACTAGTCACTTATTGATGTACATTTAGGTTGTTTCCAGTCTTCCCTTCTTCATACAGCACAGCATCCTTATGCATACATCTTCATATGAAAATCTCTGTAGCATAAATCTTTACAAGTCAAATTTCCGTCAAAGGGAAATTGTCCATTTTCACACTGCTATGAAGAAATACCTAAGACTGCTTAATTTACAAAGAAAACAGGTGTAATTGGCACGCAGATCTGCAGGTCGTACAGGAAGCATGGCAGTTTCTGCTTCTGAGGAGGCCTCAGGAAGCTTCCAATCATGGTGGAAGGCAAAAGGGGAGTGGGGTGTCTCACACAGCGGGAGCAGCAAGGGAGAGAGCAGGGAGGTGCTATACACTTTTAAACAACCAGGTCTCATGAGAACTCACTCACTATCACGAGAACAGCCCCAAGAGGATGGTCTGAAACTTTCTTATTCAAGAGAAACCGCCCCCATGATCCAATCGTCTCCCACCTGGCCCCACCTCCGACACCAGGGATTACACTTAGACACGAGATCTGGGTGGAGACACAGATCCAAACTGTATCAGATTGCTACAGGTGAAATTTTTATATATACTGACAAATTGTACTTAACAAAGAAAGTGTCAATTTATACTCAGTCCATCATTTTGGAATAGAACAAAACTTACTCCAGGTATCAAACTACATCATGTGAAAAAGGAGCAAAACCAGAGCAGGGGATGAGTGGGAAGATGGGTAGACAGTAACCAAAAAAAAAAAGAAAGAAAGAAAAAGAAAAAAAAAAGAATTTAAGAGCATATAGACTATAAACTAAAGGATGACGGAGGAACGGAGGACAGGAAGGAGCGCCTTGGTCCCTGACAAACAAATGGCAATGGCACCTAGTAAGAGGTCAATGAGGAGGTCTCCAGATGCCAGCAAAATCCAACAAAGAACGTCAGGTCAGAAACAAAATGCAACAGAGCTTCCATGGTGTCTTGATCTGGAATAAGTGATAACTGTCATGTTATGTAAGAAAAGTTTTTCCAATCCTCACATCAAGTACAGATGTGCTAGGAAGAGAGTTAAGATGGCCACATTGTTATGATCTTGCAATAATTCAGAAGGAGAGAATGAATGACGATTTGAGCAGTCTCAATAATTTCCTGATCCTTTTCCCTTCATGCTTTGGAAATTCCCTATCACCAATTCCAAATCCTAAAAGGGAAACAGAAGCCCATCCTAGCATGTGAGGGTAGGGGGAGAGGTGGCTGGGACCACCTCCACAGAGAGGATGCCTGGTGGCCACACAGCCTGCCACGGTTTAGTGAAATCATCCCTAGGCTTTGGACGTCTGGCGTGTTATTGACCTCCCTCCACTTTCTGTGTGTAGACGAATTTAAAATATCATTTCCAAAAAGAAAGCGATTAAATTCATACAACATGCACGTCAAGGATGGCACGCTCAGCCCTTGGCACCTCAGGAAAGCCCCAATGACAGCTCATATTCACAAGAGGGGACTTGTGACAGGTACTGTGCACAGAGGTAGCGTGCACAGGGGTAGTGTGTGCAGTTCGTCCTAATGACACCACCACAAGATAGTTGCTATTGCTACCTCGTTTTTTCCTACCAGGAAACAAAAACTGAAGTCATTTGCAGAGCTAGCTTATGAGCACTGTGCTGGAGTATCTGCAAGTGATGGATATCTCTTCATTTCTATAATAACTGTACACTAGAGACAACTGGAAGCGTCAAACACTATCACATAATAAGGGATTGAATATGATTTTTACTTTTTAAGGTTTTAGCCTGGGCTTCATATATTCCCCTAAAATCTCTTTTGAAAAATTACAATCTTAAGTAGTTTATATGTGGAACACTTCTAAAATATCAACTCCAGTATCATGAATAAGTAAGAAATGCTAAAATGAAAAATTCTCTTCCACAGGTGTGAAGGCAAGGCCGCACTCCTTATCATCAAGCATTACTAGAAGCCCACAGGCTGGCGGGGGAGCCAGGTGAAGGAGCCCGCCCACCACATTATGTTCTTTAAGGATCTTCTACCAGCTCTTCTCTTTCCCCTGTCCTTTAAGAACGGGGCTCCTCGTGTCTGCACCCCAAGGACTCCATGTGGCCCCCCTGCTTGGTGATGATACCCAAATCTCTACAGGAGGTCCTTAACTACATCCTTAATGTCTGGACCTTTCGAGAGAGTGCCTTGCACTCATCGGGACAAGAACTGACTCTCCCAAATGACCCCACAGACCTGTACCTTCTCCCTTGGGCCCCCACCTCATCGAAGGTGAGCACCCAGATGAGATCGCTCAGAGCCACCCCACACAACTCATTATCTCTTCTGCAATCTGTGCATGTTTGACACATCGCCAAAGCCCAAATCATCATCCAGTCTGTCCCCTTCCTCCCGATCCAAGAGCCGACACCTGCACTGCGGTCAATGTTGCTGACTTCCTCAAATACAAGTGCTCGGAAAATGCCTCCCCAAGGCCTACAGAAGGAAGTCTGAGTCCCAGTCTGGGCTCAGAAGAGCTCTTCAGGCACCCTCCGGCCACCAGGTCAGCTTCCACAGGGCCGGCCCCAGGGTGCAGAGCAAAACTGTGCTTCACCTGTTCAGCTGCCCGGGTCCCGTGGGCCACGCGGCCACTGCTCCTCGGTGCCTTGCAGCCGGTGCAAGTGGATGCCCTTCCTCCTCCTCACTCTCCTCAAGATCCTGCTAGAAGTTAACCCTATCACCCTCCAAAACAACTACCTCAAGCCAACTTCAAATGGGCTCCTCTTAAAGAACATAGAATGCCATATCTTAACTATCTGTTGTGTATGCCAAACTGGACACCATCTCTCCAAGACGGGGATGCTGTCGTCTTGGATTCCCAAGGGCCCAGCATGGTTGGGTACTGGATAACAGCCAGGTGAATGACTGAATGGTTTCTATGAGCTTACACTTAGAATTAGACACAGCAACACAAAAACAAGTGTATGAGGACAAACACATAAAACTGAACAAAACTTGGGCACACAGCCAAGAATATTTATCATGTTAACAGCTACTTGCCTAGTAAATGTGCTACAGAACACATTTTGCTGTTTGTTACAGGCAGTCTTATGGCAAAAGGATGACTGCAAAATAATGCAGTAAAAATATACTGGAAATTAAGACTGCAGAAAGCATCACTGAGGCCACCAGAATGGTGTTGGGGCTGAGGGTGGGGAAATCAAGACATTTGATGCTTACCAAAGAACAGATCAGGAATAAAATATCCTACCTCCCCAAAAATGATGAGTTTGGCAAAACCTACAGATCAAACCACTAATTTTAGGAAATAAAAAGGTCCAAGCAACATGTTAAACCATTGCAAATCAATCAGGAAATTCCAGGCTGTGGGAATTTCTACTAGACAAATGTCCCAGTTTCAATAAATAAATGGCAACAGAAAAAAACAAAGTGAGAGGACGAGAAGGAGAGGAGATGGAGGAAAATCCTAGAAATGAAGGGATTAAAAGATAACAACAAATTGTTAACACTGGACTTTCTTTGGATCCCAATTCAAACTACCCCAGAATGTAAATTAAATAACAATATATACTCCACTTATGAGATTATTGGAAATTTGAACACTGATAATTGATATGAATAAACTATTTTAACGGTGATAGCTGTATTTTGTCTCTTTTTTAAAGTTCTTTATCTTTTAAAGGCACATACTGAAATATTTACCCATTAAATGATACAACACCTAGGCCAGGCACAATGGCTCACACCTGTAATCAAAGTGCTTTGAGAGGCTGAGGCGGGTGGATCACGGGGTCAGGAGTTCAAGACCAGCCTGGCCATGGTGAAACCCTGTCTCTACTAAAAATACAAAAAATTAGCCAGGCATGGTGGCAGGCGCCTGTAATCCCAGCTACTCGGGAAGCTGAGGCAGGAGAATCGCTTGAACCCGGAAGGCGGAAGTTGCAGTGAGCCAAGACCGCACCACTGCATCCCAGCCTGGGCAACAGAGAGAGACTCCTTCTCAAAATAATAATAATATCTGGAAATGTACTTCAAAATAATAAAGGGGTCAGGGGATGGGGGCGTGAGACAGGAGAGGGTAGAGGTGAAACAAGATGAAGGTGGAGTGACATGTGCCAGATTCATTACACCATTATCTACTTGTGTTTACGTTTGAAAACTTCCTTTTAAATGAAAGTAAAGTTAATGGTATGAAAGGCAACTTTATGAACCTAGAGTGGGGCTGAGACTGACTATGGCTTTCATCTGAAAAACTATGCCTCCAACCTCCTCCCCTGTGAACACACATTAAGCATTAACCATAGAACTTTCAATCTTTCTGTTTCATAACGCCCCCACCCATTTTCATCTTTAACCTGTTTGCTGCACTATTAAATCCTAATGCTTAGCTCTCTTAAACAAACAAAACCCCTTCATGATCTTAACCAAAATGACCTTAACAATTTCATTTTTCCCCTAGGTTCCCAAAGTAAAACCTGCTCTTCTTGTTGACTCAGTGATCCTTGTTCAATCTGTTGATCTCAGCTCAGGGTGCCCTCCTAGCCTAAATCTGACACTCTAACTTTATCTTAGCCCCACCTCTTAAAGGCCTGGTGTCCTATTTCACCAGCTCCAAGAAGCCTTATGCAGCCACAGACCTCTTCTAAGCACCCTGAACCTTTGAGTTCAGACAAACCCAAATTCAAATGCCAACTTCACTATTCACCAGCTGTATGATGCCAAACAGCTTAGTTTCTTATTCTACCAGCCATATTGGGTGGCGATGGCCTATGCAGACCACAAGTGCATCACATCCACCTTCACTCCTCCTGCTTGTCTATCTCAGGCTCATGATGCTCAGAGAACAGGGGTAGAATGGGTCTCCTGCATATGCCATGATGAGTACTGTTCATTATCTGCTCAGAAGACTACTAAATCCCTTTAATTCTTCCCAGTTCACAGCGATGGTTTCCCTTCCCCTCTGCTCCAAAAATCTTTTAGTTTAGATAAAAATCATGTGTCCAAAGTGCAAATGTTTTTTGACTGCAACTAATTCCAGAGGCCAATTAGAAGCTTAAAACCATTTTTCTTCTAATAAACTACATATATTATTGATGAGTCCAAAGAATATTCAGGATATTATTTATTTTCTATCAATGCAAAGGAATAATTATTTCCAGACATTTTTAAACCTCTTTTTTTTTTCTTTTTTTTAGAGAAAGGGTCTCACTGTGGTGCCCAGGTTGGACTGCAGTGGCATAATCATAGGTCACTGTGACCTCAAACTCCTGGGCTCAGTGGATCCTTTCTCCTAAGCCTCCTGAGTAGCTGGGAGTACAGGTGTGTGGCACCACACCCAACACAAAACCATTCTAGAAAAAGGACAGGCTTGTATCAGGTACTTCATGATGCTTTCCTACTGATAAGTCTCAGTCTTATTGACAAAGGACTCATCACTGCGAAACGCCTGCAATCCACAGAATGTCACCATGGCACAGACACCCATGTAAACAAGGACCTGCAGTCCCTGGCTTCAGTAAAGAGGAACCCCGAGGGGATTCGGAAGAAAAGAAGAAGCAACACCAAGAGCAGCCGTCTCCCCTAAGCTTAAGAAGCAAGAATCCTGGAGGCTGCTAATTTATATTCAAAACTTAAGACAAGCTTTTAAATTTGCCTTCTTTCGTAAGAAAGAAGTTTTCGTAAGACTTCTTCCTAAACTAAAAGTGGGCTCAGAATGAGAAAAGAAGCCACATGGTTGCCTAAAATTAATTTTCCTAAAATAATCAACATAATGATAGGCAAGACTAAAGACTAAAGTAGTTAAGATTTTTAATAATGAATGTATTTTAATAAAGTCATAAAGGCAAATGAGCCACAGTAAATGTTCTGCTCTCTATGCTTTTTGTAGGGAAAAAGTAACGTATCTAATAATTTTAAAAAATCTATACAACATCCAAGAATCTCAACTCCCTGTAACTTATTACCTAAAGAATTCCTTTCCTCATCCGTAAAACCAAGATACAGTAGCTCCCCACCACCCTTACCCGCGGTTTCGCTTTCCATGATTTCAGTTACCCATGGTCAACTGTGGTTCAAAAATATTAAAGGGAAAAAATTCCAGAAATAAACAATTCACAATTTTAAATTGCCCACCTGGATGTTACTCCTCCCTTTGTGTGGCAAATCCACGTTGCAGGCGCTTCCCATCCACTGGTCACTTAGGAGCTGTTACCAGATCCAGTATCACTGCTTGTGTTCAAATCACCCTTATTTTACTTCATAACGGCCCCAAGGTGCCACAGTAGCGATGCTGGCAATCAATCAGCCAAAGAGAAGCTGTAAACTACTTCCTTTAAGTGAAAAGTTCTTGACTTAATAAGCAAAGAAAAAAGTAGCACATGCTGAGGTTGCTAAGATCTAGGGAAAGAATGAATCTTTTATCCTTGAAACTGTGAAGGAAAAACAAATTTGTGCACAGTGTGCACAGAGTTCAGTACTATCCACAGTTTCAGGCATCCACCGGGGATCTTGGAACTCATCCCATTCCCTGGCTAGCAAGGGGGACTACTGTATAAGGGACCTGCTACTAAGATACAGGAACCCACCGTCTAAAGTTGGATTCGTGGCCATGACACACTGCCTTCAGGCAATTAGCACTGTGCCTGGTGCCATTTAAATGTTCAATAAATGTCAGCTATTGTTATTTTTAAAAGCATATTTAAGAATGAGAATCAGTCTGGCCACCATAGATCATGCCTGCAACCCCAGCACTTTGGGAGGCTGTGGCAGGAAGATCGCCTGAGGTCAGGAGTTCAAGACTAGCCTGGCCAACATGGTGAAACCCGTCTCTCCAAAAAATTAGCTGGGTATGGTGGCACACACCTGTAACCCCAGCTACTTGGAAGGCTGAGGCATGAGAATCACCTGAACCTGGAAGAAAGCAGAGGATGCAGTGAGCCGAGATTGCACCACTGCCCTCCAGCCTGGGTAACAGAGCAAGACTCTGTCAAAAAAAAAAAAAAAAAAAAAAAAAAGATGAGAATCAACTAATAGAACTTTATCCAGCGGCCATAAAGCTGACAACATGTTGGTAGTAACAGCAGCTGCTAATAATTCTACATCACTTACCGTCTATGAGGCACTCTCCTAAGTGCTTTGCCCATACAATAAACTCTTGATTTTCACACTGACCCTATAAAGTAAGTACTATTTTACTCATGAAGAAACTTAGATTGAGTAACCTGCCAAGGTCACTCAGTTGGCAAGTGGTGGAGCAGGGATGGGAACCAAGATATTCTTTCTCTAGAGTGTGTGCACTTAACGATGCTCCTACCCACCAGATAAGGAGGCACTTCTGGACCCTACCTGACGGCTGACAATTCCAACCTGAGGCTGGGGTCCAGGAATCTGAATTTCCTAGATTTGCCTATAAATTTCAAGGACTGTTGATTAAGTATAGTGTCAAATTTTCATTAAATTATAATTAAGTGAGTCCTACAATGTGGGGTTTTGGATATTACTCCATTACCTGGCATCTGCAGTAAGGCATTTTGCTGTAACATTAACAATGATTAATTTCCCGGGTAGATACCTGTCCACCCACGCTTCACCTATCCTCCTTGGGCCAGCGATGGTCTCATTTGTCTTACTGTGGTTACAGCAACAACTTGAGAAGATCATCATCAGCTTTTCAATGACATGGCCCTGCACTGGCATCTCACACTTGAAAGGCTAACTCTTGCTCTAAGACCCCAAGCCCCTTCCTCTCCTAGCCAAGAAGTAGACCACCACGGCACATGAGCCACAGACCTGAAGGGCCACAGGGGGCCTTCAGAAACTAACAACATCAGTTCTTCCTACCCCACTGAGGGACCGTAACTGATATCTAGGGCCTGAATTCTCGACCTGGAGTAGAAGGGCTTTGAACACTCCCCTGAGAATACAGCAACTCTGTGATGCATGTATTTGTCTGGGAGGAGAATCTGTAGCTTTTACCAGATTTTCAAAGACTCCAGAAAGATTAAAGGGTAAGAACAGAGATGATCGACAATGGGATTTACCAAAACTGAGAACATCATAATTTCATAGAGATGTTTTAAACCAGATTAGCTGCAAATAACTACATTCAATATTGTAACACTTTTCTAAATAACTGAAATACAAATAAAAATTACTCAAGAATTTGCAAATATGTCATTAGTATCTGAATTAAACATGCAATAAAGGCCCAGACTGCTTAAGTAACTCTAGTCTGAAGAGCTACCTAGGCTGGGCACAGTGACTCACCCTGTAATCCCAACACCTTGGGAGGCCGAGGTGGGCGGATCACTTGAGGTCAGGAGTTCGAGACCAGCCTGGCCAACATGGTGAAACCCTGTCTCTACTAAAAATATAAAAAAATTAGCTGGGCGTGGTGGCGCGCACCTGTAATCCCAGCTATTTGGGAGGCTGAGACAGGAGAACCGCTGGAACCCGGGAGGCAGAGGTTGCAGTGAGCCGAAACTGCACCACTGCACTCCAGTCTGGACGACACAGCGAGACTCTGTCTCAAAAAGAAAAAGGGTGGGGGGCAACCTATACAGGACACCTTATGTTATTATCCACATGCTTCACTTAGAGAGATGGATACCATGGAGGGTTGCAAGTGGCATGACAGCGACCTGCGGAGACAGAGCTCCTGAGCCCACGTGCTGGATAAACAGGTCCAGAACTTTTTTTTGTCAAAGAGAGTGAAGTAAAGAAGTGCCAGAAAGATCCTGCCTCAAAAGCCTGCCTTGCCAATTCGTCCCTAAAACTGTTGAGGGAGTTAATCTCAAAAGCTGTCTGGTTTCTCTGTGAAATGCCTATAGAGTGAAAGCTAAAATAACTGAATGAAAGAGAGAGAGAGAAAAAGCTAGAAAAACAGAAGAAACAGCCAAAGACAATGAAAGATAAAGAAGCTTCTGTTGTTTTGCATTGTATCCATAATGCTTTCAAAATGCAAGAAGCATAAAGGATTCTGCCAAATTTTTTTACAAGTATGTATTACTTTTTGAAGTTTTTACAAGATGTTAAAATGGATCATTTGATTTACAAAATTATCTCTTTCCCCATTCTAAGAGTACAGACTTTCAGAGAAACAATATACTACAAAGAACTTAGCATCCAATTACCATCAACTTTACCAATCTTCTATGAAAGTAGACAGGCCACAGGCATCCCCTTTCTCTAAGAAATAGCAGAAAATGTGAATTTTTTAGAGATTCCCTTACATTTTGAGAGAGAGAGAGAGAGAGAGAGAGTGTGTGTGTGTGTGTGTGTGTATGTGTGTATGTGTATGTGTGTTCCCATCAAGTGGTGCTATTATTGTAGGAGACTTTTTACCTTTTAAACAGTCAAATTTCTATTTGGGGAAAAAAACAAAGATGACTCCAGAAATTTGAAGATTATCATCAATTACATAGAAATTAAATTAAAATAAAATTTATTTCTTTACCCACTTTATTTCTTTAGGCACCTTATGTTAAACACCTCCAATTTTCCAAGGAGGGCAAGCTATACATTCATTCCACTTTATGTTAAAATGAACACCTCCAACTTTCCAAGCAAGGTGAGTAATATATTCATCCTGAAGATAATCCCCTTCTGTTCTTCCATAAGGAAAGCAGACATGAGAACCATTGCTTTGAAGCAAGGATGATACACCAAATATCTGGCAACCGGTAAAACGGTGGGGTCCAGGGTCCTGGAGTCCCCCTGCTAATTAATTAATTACTGCTTGTAATCCCTCAGCTACTCGGGAGGCTGAGGCAGGAGAATCACTTGAACCCGGGAGGCGGAGGTTGCGATGAGCTGAGATCGCACCATTGCACTCCAGCCTGGGCAACAAGAGCGAAACTCTGTCTCAAAAAAAAAAAAAAAGAAAAAGAAAGAAAGAAAAACACAGCTGTATACTTACCAAAGGGCCTTCCCTGCCTGACTTCCTGACGCCATCTTCTTCTGCCTCCCTAGGCTAATGCAGAGAGACATAAACCCATTCCTCTCCCAAAAGCCTAGCACTTTGGTGAAAATCAATCAGTGACCTACAGCTGGTTCTGTTCTTTCTTTTCCAGAAAAAAAGAAAAAGGTGACCACCGCCCACATTAGCAAATGCTAAAAATAATGCTACGCTTCAAACATCTGCAGATAATCTTCCTCTGGAATACAATATACATAGAGCTTGTTACTCTAAAAATTTTAAAAATCAAAGAAATTGATGAAGAACTTTAATATATGTATAAATTATGTTTTATTTCATTTTTCATGGTTTAACATATTGAAATGAGCATGTTAAAGACAAATGAAAGCAGCTGAGGGTAGTGAAAAAACAATCCAGGAAAAAAATAATTCCCCAATCTCCCTTGTGTCAGAATATAAATATCAAAGAAAGAGAAGAGAATTGAGTGAATATATAATGAGCCTCGATGATACTTTTAATTGCACACTGCATTCTCTTCCTAACTTCTTCCCTCAATACCAGTGGGGGCAGG
The DNA here is from genome assembly GCF_000951045.1 of Mandrillus leucophaeus. Classification (NCBI taxonomy): domain Eukaryota; kingdom Metazoa; phylum Chordata; class Mammalia; order Primates; family Cercopithecidae; genus Mandrillus; species Mandrillus leucophaeus. The sequence goes on along the minus strand of NW_012101654.1, from coordinate 1,674,443 downwards.
GGCAGGGTATCAGAGAGGAAGACAGATGGGCTGTCAGGCCCAGGGAATTGAAGAGGAGGGAGGTGAAGGGGTGCAATGAGGAGCCTTGCTTGGAGAGTGCCAGTTCTACCCAACTTTCTGGTTTAGAAGAGCGGGCTTCTTCTTCCTCCGGCTGCTGAGTCCAGGAAACTAGGACTAAAATCTAGAGAAGAAGGCAATGTCCATTCATGCGTGAGGACATCTGGTTCAATTCCATAAATCCTCCTCAGGTGGGAGAGAGGGATCACTCACCTACAGTTAGTTACAGCAGTGTTAGGATCAGAGAGGAGGTGAAGCTTAACTGCTCTTTAGACTAAACCCTCCTCTTAAGGTGTTTGAAGTTTTTCTTAAGCCTTTGATGAAATACATCTTCATTCATTCATTCATTCAAAGAGCCAAGGTCTCTGTCACCCAGGCTGGAGTGCAGTGGTGCGATCGGAGCTCACTGCAGCCTTGAACTCCTGGGCTCAGGGATCCTCCTGCCTCAGCCTCCTGAGCAGCTGGAGCTACAGATGTCCGCCAACACGCCCAACTAAGAAATACATCTTCAACGATCTAAGGTTTTCCTCTCCTGTCTCCATGGTAGACAGTCATGCCCAGCTGATGTGATCTCCTCTATATTTCTAAACTGGGCTAAGCAGCTGCCCAACAGCGTCTGAGATGCTTCAAACCGGGACACAGCTGGCCGCACACTCCAGGCCTGCCTGGCTTCCTGGCTACTCTTCTCAGGAGGAGTCCTCCATCCCCTTCTAAAATTAGTATTGAAAATATTACTACTATATAATTCCTCACTTCCTGGTTTGATTCTGGTACTAGAAAGAAAAAAAAAAACTTAAAATACATGTTAAACATGAAAATGAATAAATAGCATTATCAAATTATGATCCAATGCAATTAAATTCCCAATTGTACTCCAAAACATATTTTAAAACTACTGAAAGTTTTCCATTAAAAGTCAAAAATGCTTTGATACTGGAAGTGATGTGTATAAAATCTGAGGATTTTTCTCTTGCTTTTTTCTGCTACCATTAAGGAAAAGCAAAGGCCCAGGCAGAAATAGTTGCAACTAACTACAGATTCACCCTGATTTCTACAGCAATTAATTAAACCAAATTCATACCAAAAGACATTTTAACATTCTCAAAATGTTATTTTTCTTCATTCTTCAATGAGTCTTTTTTCCTATTTTTTTATTTTAAAAAGCTTTCAGGAATAACGCCACCAAAACACACAATAAACTGAAACTGTTAATGCAGCAAATTACACCTATATTCGAAACGAGTGCTGAGCTTTGACTATACTAGTTTTTCCCTCAAGGGAGAAAAAGGGAACAGAGAGAGGAAGGTCACTACTCCTCGTTCCCATCCTCCTGGCATCAGTCATCCTGCCAGAGCGAGCGCAGGCAGGCTGATAGCTCCTGCAGTCTATCTAACCCCACGTCTGTGCTCCCAGAACCGGCCCCACAAGGTTAGAAGCCCCAAGTCAACAATCAGAGTCTAGGAATAGGCCTTGCTCAGTTACTAAGTGACACACAAGTTGTCTCCTCGGATGCTCACGAGCTCTTTAAACTTAAAAGGAAATTTGCCTCAGCAATGGTTCAAAGCCTGAGACAACCGCATACAGGGTAAGCAAGAAGAAAGAAAAAGATTCAAAATTCAAACATAAACCAAGGCTTCACGAATAATATCCTTTAAAACAAAGAATAACATTAATTAACTACATTCTGGGTTTTATTGAGTTAATTAATAGACTATGTTAATATCTAAAAACTAAGCAATTAATGGCAACAAACTATATATGTCCTTGTCTTTGCTCTATTAATAAAATCTCAAAACAAGTGAAAGGAACACTTCAGTGGCTTTCCACAGGCCTTGTAAGGTTAATTTTCCCCCAAAATCTGCAGGATTGGCTTATAAATTAAATTCTGGTCTTATTCTTACATAAGAAACAGATGTGCATAATATAAATCACAATATAAGGAACTGTTTATCCCACAATGGATCACAGCCTCTGTCCTTAATGTGACTTCTGTGTTCCTTCAATGGCTTGAGTGGCATGCTGTTACAAGCTTTAATTCAAAAATATATTTCACTATGTTTTTAGCTTTCAAAAAAGTATTTTTCTAAGTTAAGCTCCTTTGAAATATTTTGCTTATTATGTTGATCATGGATATTTTATGTTAAAAAATTCAAACTTATTTTACCCCCATGTTCCAGTACTATTTCCTTCTTTTCCAAATGATTGCCCATGTGTCAAATACTTGCAGTTCACTGCATCTCCTTTTAAAAATGCTGATCACAAAGATGTCTGGAGAAAGGGATATTTTAGAAAATATAACTTAAACACCCATCTACCTACTCTCAGAAAAGTAGACTCAGATTTCCACTTGGTCCAACTACCAAGTGATCTACTGCTAGAAGTTAACTGCTAAACTAGTATTATTTTCTGTTTTAAACGATATTGAACAATAAATAATCTCATTTCATTTTTAATCACTGAGGCAAAGGCAATATAAATCAACAGTTCTCACCATAATTAATATGCTCCATCTAAATGACCTTGACTGTTAACTGACCTCATTGTCTAGTTCGGTATCTCTCAGGAACGGGCATCCCGTTTATTCTCACTAACTGGGAACCGGCCCTACCCCAGGATCACTTCTTCTCTCACCAGCAAAGTCTTCCTCATTCTTCCAGACCTCCTCTGAGACACTTTCACCAACAATATCCTTTCCTAAGCCTCACAACACTAGAATCACAGCTTGAAACACACCCCTCCCAAGGCACCGTCAACCCTCCTCTTCACCTGAGGGCTCCTTTAGGTCAGCGACAACGTCTGTTTCAACACTAGATTCCCACATGCAAAACAGTCCCAAGCCCAAAGCAGCTCATAAAATGGTTTATGTTTTACTTGTCCAACAGACCTGAGGTAAGTAAGTACACTTTTATAATACCCATTATTTCTCTTAAGAATCTGAAGCAATTCTATCAGCTTGAAGAGAAACTATACCTATAAAAGCAAAATTTGAAATTATGTCACTGCTTTACACTAAGGTTTTTAAAAAAGATCCATCCTCTCAAAAAAAAAAAAAAATGGTGACTTCTTAAATGGGGTTACTTTCTACAAAAAGAAAAAGATTCTTCTGGCTATGAGGGCACAACAGTGTCCCTTAAAGCCATGAAAACAGACAGGGTTGTACAAGGATGCCAACTGTCCCAGACCAGCAGATGACCTAGGTCACAAGAAAGGGTACTGACAGACAGCACCCTGTCTGTGGCCAGGCAGCTCTCTTTGAGTTACCTGATTCTTGGAACACTGGCCTTGACACTTAACACACAACACCTGCCAGGAGACGATGGGTGAAGGTTCCTGGAGAAATGTGGGCCTCAACAGGAAAGGGGGTCTCTTCCAGGATCTTAGGAGAGTGAGTCTGAAGCAGAACAGGAGTCAGAGGTAAAAGGCAAACGATTCTCAGTCTAAAGGTACTAGGAGGAGAGAGAAAGGTCATGAGAGTTACCTAAGAGGGGACAGGGAACCAGGAAGCAGACCCGCACGAGATGCATCGAGACCTGAAAATGGTGAAACGTAAGGCGAGCAGAAACGTTAGAGCAAAACAAAACTAAAACTAAAACGCAGTATTAAAGGAGTTTTCCCCTTTTATACAAAAGTATTAAATCTCAGATAATGAAGTCTGAGGAAGTAAGCTAGCATGTAAAAATAGTTTAAAATGGAAGCAACTTCTTCAAATAGCTTTTTTTAAAAGGCCTTAAAAATAGATACTTTTTAAAAGGAGGAAATGATGAGTGTTGGGTAAATAAGATATCTGATGAAGGCACAGTATGCACCTCTGATGTCCTAGTTATCCTCTCTCTACAACAGGAAGAATAAACTGGGCCTACGCACTCCAGTTCTAATTCTGCCCCCTAAAAAGAGCAGCAGACAAGAAATGGTGACGGTAATGAAAATGTAAACAACAAGACGTTGTGGAATTTATGGAGCCGCAGTGTCAACAGTAAATCAAAAAAATTACCAATGTCTAACTGTGTACTTCTTCCTGATACAACCGAGTTTCCACGATCTGTTCTACCATTGTAACACATCACCTAGATCCATTCGACTTCTAAATTCTGTGAGGTCTCTTTAATTCTGTTGGTGCTCAGAAAACAGCTAAATTCTCACTAAAAATAAAACTTAAAATACGAACCATTGGAAAATATAGATTAAAATGTAGGAAAGTGAGCTGGGGGAGGGCATAATTTGTTAAAACCTTCTAGAGAGGAATTTGATGTAAAAAAAAAAAAGGCAGGGGGGCCTTTTTTTTTTTTTGAGACGGAGTCTTGCTCTGTCGCCCAGACTGGAGTGCAGTGGCGCAATCTTGGTTCATTACAACCTCTGCCTCCCAGGTTCAAGTGATTCCCCTGCTCAGCCTCCCAAGTAGCTGGACTACAGGTATGCCTCTTGTATTTTCAGTAGAGACAGGGTTTCACTATGTTGGCCAGGCGAGTCTTGAACCCCTGGCCTCAAGTGATCTGCCTACCTTGGCCTCCCTAAGTGCCGGGATTTCAGGAGTGAGCCACTGAGCCGGCCCAAAACCAAATCTTTAAAATGTGCCTGTTCTTTTTTTTTTTTTTTTGAGACAGAGTCTTGCTCTTTCACCAAGGCTGGAATGTAGTGGCACGATCTCAGCTCACTGCAACCTCTGCCGCCCGGGTTCAAGTGATTCTCCTGCCTCAGCCTCCTAAGTAGATGAGACTACAGATGCGCGCGACCACACCTGTTTAATTCTTTACATGTTTAGTAGAGACAGGGTTTCACCATGCTGGCCAGGCTGGTCTCAAACTCCTGACCTCAGGTGATCCACCCACCTCGGCTTCCCAAAGGGCTGGCATTACAGGCATGAGCCACTATGCCTGGCCTAAAATGTGCCTGTTCTTTTGCCCAGCAATTCTATTGAAGAAGAAAGCCTGTTTGCTCACATACACGCAACTATACTGCACAAAAGAACCAGCTATGAAAGCATTCAACAAAGCACTATCTGCAATTCCAAAGAAATCACAAAATTTAAATACCCAGCAGTAAACGTTTATCTTCTTCAACACTGTAAAGTATATTTACTATGTTTCAGCAAATAAAAAAGATTTTTTGAATGATTAAATCAACAATTTTCAACCTGTTTACTAAGTTTCTAGTTTGTGCAGGCATTGACCTAGGTGCTGGGGACACAACAATGACAAAACAAAGTCCTTCCACTCATAAACCTTATTTTCTTAAGGGGGAACCACACACAATATTAAAAAAAAAAAAAGAAAGAAAGAAAAGAAAAAGAGTGGGCTTGACAGAGAAGAACCAAAGATTTCAAAGTGTCAGGAAGGATGGATTGACATACATATTGTTGGGATGGGGGAAAATATAGACAGGGCAGGTTTGTGGATAAAGGGCTGAGTGGCCAGAGGCCTGCTTTGGATATACTGATTTTCCCAAGCCTGTTGGGCATTCAAATTAGTGATTACCTGCAGGAGCTGGACATACATAGATGTAGAAACGACAAGACAGGTCCAAGTTGCAAAAGTACATATGAAAGTCACAAGCCTCCAGATGCTTAAAGTTTTGAGAGTAAAAGAAATCATACAGGTAAGGTGGGTAGAGCCACAAAAAAAGAGGGGCCAACACTGAGCCCTGGTCATGGGCCAGTATTTGGAGGCCAGAGAGATAAAGAAAATCTAGCAAAGAAAGGCAAGGAGCAGCCACAAAGTAGGAAGAGAGCCAGGAGAGGGTGGCGTCCCAGGAACCAGGCAAGACAGGTGCTCCGAGGAGGAAGATACCATCAACTGCGTGGAATGCTCATGACAGGCGAAGGATGGAAGGAATGACTGTCACCCATCGGCTAAATAACAGAACACTGGAGGCTTTGAAAAGAGCTGTTTCATACTGCATGACCTCACTCAAATGTGGCCTCTAGAAAAGGTGATCTCAGAAGTGGAGAGTGGAATGGGGGCACCACCGGCTGGGAAGGGCTGGGAGTTAGGGAGTGGAGAGTGGAATGGGGGTACCATGGGCTGGGAA
>NW_012101654.1:1665679-1667961 GCF_000951045.1 Mandrillus leucophaeus | reverse complement strand
GTTGGGGAGTGGAGAGTGGAATGGGGGTACCATGGGATGGGATGGGCTGGTTGTTGGGAAGTGGAGAGTGGGACTGGTGGCTCACGGGCTGGGGCGGGCTGGTTGTTGGGAAGTGAAGAGTGTGATGGAGGCACCATGGGCTGGGATGGGCTGGTTGTTGGGAAGTGGATGGTAGGATAGTGGCTCTCTGGATGGGTGGGGGTGCTGGTTATTGGGAAGTAGAGAGTGGAATGGAGGCACGATGGGCTGGTTGTTGGGAAGTGGATAGTAGGGCTGGGGCAGGCTGGCTGTTGGGAAGTGGAGAGTGGGGTGGAGGCACCACAGGCTGGGTTGAGCTGGTTGCTGGGAAGTGGATGGGAGGATGGTGGCTCACTGGCTGGGTGGGGGTGCTGGTTATTGGGAAGTAGAGAGTGGAATGGGGGCATGATGGGCTGGGAGCTGGGAAGTAGATAGTAGGATGGTGGCTCACAGGCTGGGGCAGGCTGGTTGTTGGGAAGTGGAGAGTGGGATCTTCATGTTTCAGCAAATAAAAAAGATTTTTTGAATGATTAAATCAACAATTTTCAACATGTTTACTAAGTTTCTAGTTTGTGCAGGCATTGACCTAGGTGCTGGGGACACAACAATGACAAAACAAAGTCCTTAGTAGGATGGGAAGTCCCATAGTAGGATGGGAAGAATAAGTTCAAGAGATCTATTGTACAACATGGTGACTGTAGTTAGTAATATACTGTATTCTTGAAAAATGTTGCCAGGCGCAGTGGCTCACACCTTTAATGCCAGCACTTTGGGAGGCTGAGGCAGGCAGATCACGAGGTCAGGAGTTCAAGACCAGCTTGGCCAAGATGGTGAAACTCTGTCTCTACTAAAACTATAAAAAAATGAGCCAGACATGGTGGTGCATGCCTGTAGTCCCAGCTACTCAAGAGGCTAAGGCAGAAGAATGGCGTGAACCTGGGAGGCGGAGGTTGCAGTGAGCGCAGATCGCGCCACTGTACCCCAGCCCGGGTGACAGAGCGAGACTCCGTCTCAAAAAAAGAAAAAAGAAAAACGTTGAGAGGATATAAAGTGTTCCTACCACAAAAATGGTTAACTATGTGAGGTAATGTATACGTTAATTAGCTAGATGTATTCATTCTACAATGTAGTATATATACTTCAAAACATCACATTGTATACAGTAAAGACATACAGTTTTACCTCTCAATTTACAAAGAAAGTGGAAAAAAAAAGTATGAAAAGAGTCGTTTCAATAGAATAGTTGAAACAAATGTCTGGATAGAGTAAATTCAAGGGACACTAGCAAGTGGAGAGTACCAGAAAAGAGAAAAACAGGCTGATTTTGGTCAAGAAAGGTGTTTTTGTTTCGTTTTGTTTTGTTTGGGGTGGGAGAAATGATGGCATGTTTAAATGGCAATGGGAAGGACGGAGAAACGGATGGTGTGGGGGAAAAACCAAGAACTTGAGTGGACCAGGGGCACGGGGCAGCCTTCCAGAGGAACAAGGAGATTTCTGGCAGAGTGTGTACATCACAGAAGGCAGACGTGATAGGCAGACCCAGGCTGGCTGGTACCTGTAAGTTCTCCTAATTGCTTGTGTTGATTTCTTCAATGAAACAGGAAGCAGCCTCACTAGCTCAGAGTGAGGAGCAGGGCTTAAGCCTTTTGGGTTTGAAGACAGAGGGGGATTTGAAATAGCCTTAGGGAAATGCAAAGTTACAAGGCAAGGATGATCTCACATCAGTGGTCACCAACTCAAAGGAATAGCAGGGTCTTCCCTCCCTCTTTCCCCATCCCACTCACTGGGCATGAAGCTGTATTTCATCAGGCTTGCATAAATAGGTTTATAAGATGGGGCTGGCAAGTATTTAAGAGTACATGCAGGAGAGTGAGGGCAAGTATAATGATGGGCTTGGAATTTTAGTTGGGTAAGGAAGAAAGTGATGACAGGAGGGGCATGAGAAACAGTTAAAAAAAAAAAAAAGGATTGACTGACTATTTCATTTAGTTTGAAGAACTGAGCCACTATTTTAAATATTTTGATCAATAGAGACATTGAGAGCATCTATCTGCTATACCACTGAAACGGGTAATTCCTTACATTGTATAATAGGTAACGTGGAATCCTTTACACAACATTTAAGAATATTATATATGTGCTCCATGCTTATGTAGACAATTTAGAAAATACAAATAAGGCAAAGGAAAAGAAATCTTTACTTTCTTACCAGTTTTTACTATGTATTTGTATTTTATTTACAAATTTATAACATTTCCAGACTT
>NW_012101654.1:1647207-1665629 GCF_000951045.1 Mandrillus leucophaeus | reverse complement strand
TATAAAAAAATGAGCCAGACATGGTGGTGCATGCCTGTAGTCCCAGCTACTCAAGAGGCTAAGGCAGAAGAATGGCGTGAACCTGGGAGGCGGAGGTTGCAGTGAGCGCAGATCGCGCCACTGTACTCCAGCCCGGGTGACAGAGCGAGACTCCGTCTCAAAAAAAGAAAAAAGAAAAACGTTGAGAGGATATAAAGTGTTCCTACCACAAAAATGGTTAACTATGTGAGGTAATGTATACGTTAATTAGCTAGATGTATTCATTCTACAATGTAGTATATATACTTCAAAACATCACATTGTATACAGTAAAGACATACAGTTTTACCTCTCAATTTACAAAGAAAGTGGAAAAAAAAAGTATGAAAAGAGTCGTTTCAATAGAATAGTTGAAACAAATGTCTGGATAGAGTAAATTCAAGGGACACTAGCAAGTGGAGAGTACCAGAAAAGAGAAAAACAGGCTGATTTTGGTCAAGAAAGGTGTTTTTGTTTCGTTTTGTTTTGTTTGGGGTGGGAGAAATGATGGCATGTTTAAATGGCAATGGGAAGGACGGAGAAACGGATGGTGTGGGGGAAAAACCAAGAACTTGAGTGGACCAGGGGCACGGGGCAGCCTTCCAGAGGAACAAGGAGATTTCTGGCAGAGTGTGTACATCACAGAAGGCAGACGTGATAGGCAGACCCAGGCTGGCTGGTACCTGTAAGTTCTCCTAATTGCTTGTGTTGATTTCTTCAATGAAACAGGAAGCAGCCTCACTAGCTCAGAGTGAGGAGCAGGGCTTAAGCCTTTTGGGTTTGAAGACAGAGGGGGATTTGAAATAGCCTTAGGGAAATGCAAAGTTACAAGGCAAGGATGATCTCACATCAGTGGTCACCAACTCAAAGGAATAGCAGGGTCTTCCCTCCCTCTTTCCCCATCCCACTCACTGGGCATGAAGCTGTATTCCATCAGGCTTGCATAAATAGGTTTATAAGATGGGGCTGGCAAGTATTTAAGAGTACATGCAGGAGAGTGAGGGCAAGTATAATGATGGGCTTGGAATTTTAGTTGGGTAAGGAAGAAAGTGATGACAGGAGGGGCATGAGAAACAGTTAAAAAAAAAAAAAAGGATTGACTGACTATTTCATTTAGTTTGAAGAACTGAGCCACTATTTTAAATATTTTGATCAATAGAGACATTGAGAGCATCTATCTGCTATACCACTGAAACGGGTAATTCCTTACATTGTATAATAGGTAACGTGGAATCCTTTACACAACATTTAAGAATATTATATATGTGCTCCATGCTTATGTAGACAATTTAGAAAATACAAATAAGGCAAAGGAAAAGAAATCTTTACTTTCTTACCAGTTTTTACTATGTATTTGTATTTTATTTACAAATTTATAACATTTCCAGACTTTTGGGTAACTTACCTTTTCTTTTTACCAACTCTGTGAGCATGTTATTTAAAGTGGTCTTCTATACTTTCATTTCTATAATTACTTGTGTGGTGACTGAGCCATGGGCTCTCTGCCTGCTGGTGGTTTTGAGCTGTTCGTCCCACAGATCTGTAGCAGCCTCATTTGCACCTATGGAGTCCATGGCTACCACACACCCAGGCACAAGCCTCTGACTCCCTCACAAGCCATCTAATGGAGAAGAGCCTGAGCATTTACTTAAGAGAAACACAAACGTGTTATAGGCGGCTTTCTGTCCTTTCCTACCTCTTCCCAGTACACTCAGGGCATTATACTCATGGTTGAAATTGTATACATAGGTAACTCACTTTACGTCTGAATTTCAGAACCATTAAGGACATATATAACACATGTAGTGACGGGATTTCAAGGGAGCAGTTAGTTGTCACAGGGACACAGAAATGCATTTAAACAGTGGCTGTAGGGTAGGAATGCTAGCTTATCTTGCAAAGTGTAAGAGTGAGTGATAGAAAAGATCAGCATGCCACAGCCCACACTACTTTCAAAAGTGCCAACATTCGGGTATATTTAAAAACAAAGCAAAAAAAAAAAAAAAAAAGCTAATTATTTAGCTGAGTCCAGAACGCAACACCGTTTTGCAAATAAGAACAAGGTGTTCTTAAAATCATCTTATGACATAATAAATCTTCCAGAAACAAAGCCATCAAGTATATTGAGGGAAGATTATACTTTATTTTGCACAGAACTTTGCCTACAGTTGCTCACCATTTCAAAAGACGACATCACCACTGACAACCCTGTTTGAGACATCTGAGTTGCCAATACAACATTCCTGCATCAATCTCATTTTGTAGCTGTCAAGTTCACAGCGATCACACATATACATCAAGCATCTATTTCACAAGTCTTCCAAAGTAGTATGCCTAAACGTTTGCTTAATCAAGCATACAATATTACAGACTTCTTTCTTTTCATTTTCCATATACACTCAGTGCATTATTCTAATTTTGTTTAAAATTTTGTGTGTGGAGAGTTCACATTATCTAAGAACTTTATTTTAAAAGAATAAGGGAGACACTAGAAAAGTTTGATTCAAAACAATGAGAAGGTATTATCTATATGTTCTAAATGATCTATCATAAATATTACATATTGGTATGGTTTCCAATTGTATAAAGGATACCAAAGAAACAACTAGAAAATATGAAACTACCAGTTCCAGCAGTATGGCGGATTAGATGCTCTAAATAGCTATCGATTGAAAAACCCGAAATAGTGGATAAAACACCTTTTCTAACCCTTTTTAAATGAATCCCAGACTTGCCATAAATGTGAGTGACACGAAGAACACCCAGAGAGCAAACTGAGAACAGAGAAACCAAGACAGCGGTAGAAGCTGACTTTTGCTATAGAGTCTAACTTTCCCTTTGATGACTATACGAGGAACAGGGAAAGGAGAGGAAGTCCAGGGCCTGCCAAAAGGGAGTAAAATACAAGACAATACCTCTCAGTTAAATTAAGGACCAAGAAGGGCTATACCCATCATTTAAGAGCTTGCAAACCCACTAAACAGAAAAGAGAAATACCTTTCTTGAACTTGATATGCTGAGATAGGAGGACTTTTTAAAGTGGCTCCTTTAAGAAACAAGCAACCACAAGCTAACCATCACCAGGGTATCCGGTCAAAATTAACACTTCATGGTGCGGTCTACAAAACCTCAAGAAGATATTTCATTTAGAACGGCTCCAGAGACCATCATCACCTAAACCCTCTAATCAATCTTAACTTCACTGTTGTGGGACGACCAAACATTATGCTCCATCTGATACAATAAACCCACAGCATTGCCTCTGAAGCATCCAGAAGAAGTCAGTCAGAAATGATGGATAACAACCACCCCAAACCCAGAGGCCTAGGGTCACCAGCATGTGTTGTGCTCACCAATGTAGTTTGTGAGGAATCTGGACAGCGTACAAAGGGAAGCTTTATCTGTCCATCACAATGTCTCTTCAGCCTCAGCTGTAGCTGATGGTCACAAGAAAGGCGGGGGCTAGAACCACCTGGAGGCTCTTCACTCAAAAGGAGGATCACAGACCCATCCTGTGAACAAGAGCAGGCCTAAAATGTTGGGAACATAATTTACAATGACCACAGACAAAATGTTAATCTTCAAGCCTGTGGATCTAACTTGCAATGTATAGGAAACAGATGAGCAAGTTAAGCCACATCAAGAGAAAACAAGCAGACAAAGTCATTCCACAGGACAGCTGACCCAGGATTTTCAAGATGTCAAAGCACAAATTTGGGGGAGGAGAAACTGTCCTAGATAAAAAGGCTTCAGAACCAAATCAATGTAGTAAATCTTGTTTAAATTTTGCTTGAAACAAATTATATAGAAGGGTATTCTGAAGACAACTGGGGTTATCTGAACATGGTTAGGTATGTAGACAAGTGGAATTATATTTAATTTAATAAGATGTGACAGCGCTGCTGTTATATAAGAAACACCCTTGTCCAGACACAGTGACTCCCGCCTGTAATCCCAGCACTTTGGGAGGCTGAGATGGGCAGATCACGAGGTCAGGAGATCAAGACCATCCTGGCCAACATCGTGAAACCCCATCTCTACTAAAAACACAAAAATTAGCCAGGCGCGGTGGTGCACACCTGTAGTCCCAGGTACTCGGGGCTGAGGCAGGAGAATTGCTTGAATTCAGGAGGCAGAGGCTGCAGTGAGCCAAGATTGCACCATTGCACTCCAGGCTGCGCGACAGAGAGAGACTCTGTCTCAAAAAAAAAAAAAAAAGAAAAAGAAAACGAAGAAAAAAAAGAAATGCCCTTACATTTCATACACACATACAGAACGATTTTGCAGAGAAAAGTTGTATCTGTGACTTAAAATACTTTGAAGAAAGTCGGAAGAGGAGGAAAAGATGAGACAGGGAAGCAAATGTGGTAAAATATTGGTAATATTAAAACCAGGTGAGGGCATAGGAGTGGTCATTATGTCATTCTGTGTATCTGTATATTAAGAATCTTCTTGTAATAAAACTTTCACAAAATCAAACACAAAACATTGTTTGAGAGGACTGGTACCCATTGGCAACTGGCAAAAGCAAAGACCCATCAATCCTTCTGAGGAAACAGAATGCAAACCCAGGCCCCAATAAAACTGTCTTCAAAAAATATAAGGAATGAAGAAAAAGAAAAAAATTCTAGAACTAAAAGAAAACAAAAATGATGCATATCAAAATTTGAAAGATTCAGCCAAAGCAGTACTTAAGAGAAAAAATTTTAGTCTCATATTTAGCTTCATCAACAAAAAAGGTTCAAATAAGCATTCACTTGAGTGGGGGTGGGGGAGGAAGAACAGCAAAATAAACATTAATAAAGGAGAAAGCAAGACGTAATCAAGGTGAGAAAAGAACTTCATTAAGTTTGTTTACAAGGACACACAATAGAGACAATAAAGACCAAGTCACTTTGGAAAGGGTTTTATCAAGAATAAAAGATGAAAAACCATTATGAATTAAAATGCCTTAACTCTGGATGGTACAAAGATTAAAGTAATAAAGACTATTACGAACTTTATGTTAATAAAGTTGAAAAATTATATGAAATAGACAAATTCTTATACATAGGAATATATATGGCAATACTCACACAAGAAGAAATTTTTAACTTGAATATGCCTATATTGACAAAAGAAATGAAATCAAAAATTTTAAATAGCTGCGCACAGTAGTTCATGCCTGTAATCCCAGCACTTTGGGAGACCAAGGCAGGAGGATCACTTGAGGCCAAGAGTTTGAGACCAGCCTGGGCAACAGAACAAGACCTCGTCTCTACTAAAGTTAAAAAATCAGAGATAAGACAAAAGGTAAAAATCAAAAGCTACACAACCCTTTATAGCTTTATAAACACTTTTACCATTCAGAGAACAGATAACAACACAAACTCTTTTAGTAAATTAAAAAAGGGACTCACCTTTTTTTTTTTGAGACAGTCTTGCTCTGTCGCCCAGGCTACAGTGCAGTGGTGCGACCTTGACTCACCGCAACCTCTGCCTCCCAGGTTCAAGCAATTCTCGTGCCTCAACCTCCCAAGCAGCTGGGATAACAGGTGTGTGCCAATACACCTGGTTAATGTTTTTTGCATTTTTAATAGAGATGGGATTTCACCATGTTGACCAGGCTGGTCTCAAACTCCTGACCTCAGGTGATCTGCCCTCCCAAAGTGATGGAATTACAGGTGTGAGCCACCACGCCTGGCCTCCAATTCATTTTCAAAGCTCAAAAAGTACAGATACCAAAACCTAACAAGGAGAATTACAGTTCAATCTAATTCATGAATTTCTGATTCAAGAAATCTAAAACGAATGTTAGTAAACTGAATCCAGTGATGAATAAAAATGATAATATATCATGAAGCTATGTTTATTATAGAATGCAAGTTTTGTTTGATACTTAAAAGGTAATTTATCTCAAAAACAGATTATAAGTAAAATCAAAGTGATCATCTCGATACCTACAAAAAAGACAGAAGATAAAATTCAGTATCCACTCATGAAAAAATCTCTTCGCAAACTAGAAAAGAAGGTAACTTCCTTAGCCCAACAGTGGACAGCTACAAAAAGACAGGGAAAAGAGAAAAGAAAGAAAAGAAAGGGGAAACACTGTATTAAAGGATGAAATGCTGGAAGCCTTCATTTAATCAGGGATAACACAGGAATGGCCAGATGTTTCAAAGAATGCGTACAAAGGAGCCAGTCTGCAGAAAGGCAAAAAAGTAGGAAGGCAGTGATTTTTTAAAGTTTTATTTTAATGAAAAAAAGCTCAGATTTCGCAAATCACTGGAAGTAGCAGAATTCACAAGAATTTAAAAGGTGGCTGGACACACAGACACAGAAAGTTAATATACAAAGTCTGTTACAATTGTATACAACAGTAACAATGAGAAAATGTAATCTTTTAAAGGATACAATTTACAATAGTAACAAAAAATAAGGTACATAGGAATAATGCTAACAAAAGCAATACAGCAGCCATTTTTTGAAGAATATTATAAAATAAATTGAAAAGTACCTGAACAAGTGGAGAGACGGAAAGCTATTCCACGCAGGAGCGGCAGGGATGGTGGAGTGGAAATGTGCGAAGGCAAGCAAAGGAAAACCAGACAGAAGAGCAAGCAGACTGCACAGTTCCTACAGCACAGCAACAGTGCCTGAAACAACAGGCGCCTAGGGCCACTTGTTGACGACAAAAATGACAAACCATCCCCGCTTCTTTTTCTAAGTGGCTGGTGCTTTTTTTTTTTTTTTTTTTTTTTGAGAGAGACGGAGTCTCACTCTGTCGTCTAGTTTCTTTTTGCTTTTCATGATTATTCTTGATTTTAAAGGGAATGTTTCCAATATTTTCCTATTTAGGATGGTGCTTTTTTTTTTTTTTTTTTTTTGAGATGGAGTTTCGCTCTTGTTGCCCAGGCTGGAGTGCAATGGCGCGACCTCAGCTCATCACAACCTCCGCCTCCCGGGTTCAAGCGATTCTTCTGCCTCAGCCTCCCGAGTAGCTGGGATTACAGACACGCTTCCACGCCTGGCTAATTTTGTATTTTTAGTAGAGACAGGGTTTTTCCATGTTGGTCAGGCTGGTCTCGAACTCCCGACCTCAGGTGATCCGCCCGCCTTGGCCTCCCAAAGTGCTGGGATTACAGGCATGTGGTGACTGGTGCTTCTTTACCAATGACAACCCTGCCCCACTTCAATCCTCCTGTCTCCTAGATAAAAATTAAAATACCTAATCACAAAAGTAGCCCCAGCTTCTTGAGAGCAGCCAGTTGAGGACCACCCCTCAAGATGCCACCCCCTCTTAGACTCATCTAACACACACCCCAACCCTCCTACAGCCCCACCTCCCCGTTTCCACAGTGCTCCTGGGGCTCCTCAGGACCGCATCCTCCCTGGCCTGCAGCCACCTGAGCTAAACAAACCCATCTTTTTATTACAGGGATATTTCTCATCTTTGGTCAGCGGGCTCCAAAAACGAAAAAGCTATTCAAGTAAAGTGCTTCTGCGTGTCTTATCGTTATTCTTTTCCAAGTACCCTGTTTCACAGAAGATCCCATTATAACAATAACAAAAGATAAAATTCTTAGAACATAGCGTGATAAAAAAGAAAAAGTTTATGTGAAAAAATAAGCACATACAAATAGCAAAAGGAAAAAGAAAACCAACAACTGAAAAAGAAGGATAATGAGGATATACTACCCCTATCAGATACTAAAAGACAATAAACATACAGTACTAATGCACTAATAGAAGAACCAATGGAAAATAACAGAAATCCCAAAATGACCCCAAACACCATACACCTAAGGAAATTCAGTTAATGATTTTACTGGCATCTCCAGTTGATGGGGAAAGATAGTTGCAATGGTTAATTTTACACGTGATCTTGGAAGGTACTGTAAGTGAAATTAACAATTTCAACTGGAGACTCTGAGAATAACAGATTGCTCTCCATAATGTAGGTGGGCCTTATCCATTTAGTTTGAAGGCCTAACTAGAATCAAAAGACCAGCCCCATCTAAGCAAGAAGGAATTACCCAGCAAGCTGCCTCTGACTTCATCAGACCATCGGCTCACCACCTGCCAGCCCATACTGCAGGTTTCGGAAATGAAAACTCCGTAAGCATATGAGCCAATTCCTTATAATAAATCTCCGTGTGTGTGTGTGTGTGTGTGTGTGTGTATTTGTGTGTCCACGCACGTGCACGTATGAGCACAATTGATTCTATTCTATTATTCTACTCTATTGATTCTGCCTCTGGAGCTAATAACTCATATTACAGACAAAGGCCCAGTCTCCCTAATATACAAAGGGTTTTTAAAATTATTTTTAAAGACCAACAACTGAAGAGAGAAAATTCAAAATAAAAATATATAAATTTACAGTTCCGGAGAAAGGAAACACAAATGCTTAATACACAGGACAACACTCAACATTACTCATAACAAGATAAATGTACACTAAAACTGTATGCTTAGAAAAAGAAGTGTTTCAGATTTTGGGATATTTGCATATACACAAACGAGATATCTTAGAGACGGAATCTAAGACTAAACATGAAATTCATTATGTTTCAAATGTGTCTTACATATATGGCCTGAAGGCAATTTTATGCAATATTTTAAAATAATTGTGCAACTGAAACGATGTTTTACATGTGTTTTGAGTGTGACCCATCACATGAGGTCAGGTATGGAATTTTCCACTTGCGGGGTCATGTTGGCACCCAGAAAGTTTCAGATTTTATAGCATTTCATATTTCAGACATTGGGATTTAGAATGCTCAATATGTACCAGATTGGCAAAAATCCAGAAACTTTGTAAAATCACGCTACTAACACATATGTAGGAAGAGTCCTCTCACGTGCAGATAGGAGTGTGAATTGGCTACAACCTGCAATACCCACTGGGAATGCAAATGCACACACCCTTTGCCCAGCACTGTGGCTTCCCGAATTCATCCTGCAGATATTACTGCCCGCTTATGAAATGACACCCACACAAAGTTTAGCATGGCATCATTGTTTCAATTCAAATAACCAGCACTAATCTAAATGTTCCTCAAAAAGAACTGGTTAAATATATCATGGTGTGTCCATAAAATGTAATGAAGCTATAAAAAAAAAGGAGGGACTGCTGTATGTGCTCCTTTGGAAAGATCTCCAGAAAATATATCTAAGTGAGTAAAGAAGGGGATGAGAAAAAAAAATACATGGAAGAAGGCATATAGTATATACTATATATACACCATCATTTGTGTAAAAATAGGGTGAAAAATAAAAATACGGTGTTGTGCTTCTTGATATAAAGAAACTCAAAAAACATACAATAAACTATAAATGGTCATCCAGTCAAGAACAGGGGTGGTGACGTGGGCAGAGGGAACTAAGATGGGAAGAGACTTTTCTCAGAATCCCTTCCTTGTACTTTTTATTTTTTGAAACCAATGAATGTATTGATTAGCCAAAATATTAAACATATGAAAAATATTGAAGACACAATATGAGGTATCTTGATGGAACCCTAAAATTACCATCTGTATCAATCGCATTAACAAGACACTACGTACTACTAATACTTGCTAACTGACTGTCTTATGCAAAAGCAAGAGATTACGTAAACCACATTTGAAAACAAAAGGAAAGACTGCATAAAGAAATGTTCTGGTCGTTATGAAATACTGGCTGGTTAAACTAAATATGGTTGTTTCTTAAGTTTTTAAAGGTATGTGAATTCAGTGTTATTAAGATTTAGCTTGATTTTGATAATATTTTAATGGTAATTTTTACTTTGTTTCAGGATAGATTATTTAGGTTTTGGAGGTGCTAAATATATCTATAATGCCAGGTATCATTTTTTTGAAAAACTTTCCAAATCTATCTGGCCATCCAACTCCCTAAAATCCAAGACTGTTCCTGTCGAAGCAGACCATCCGATGCGGGCACCTAAACGTCTCCAACTTTCACCTCTCTACCCCACAATGAATATAACTCAGACATTTTATAGTTAGGGAGTACGAACCCAAGAACAAATTTCCAATGTATTCTGAGCAATGTTTGGTTTTATTCAGAATATGCAAAAATTACTACAATTACATTAAAAAGGCATGGTTATAGAATATATCTTACCATACAATTTATTGTATTCAAATCAATAAAATAATGATAGTAATAATCAAAGCATAAGATAGACTGAAACTAAGCACATTAAAATAATATTCATTAAGATTTTACCTGTAGGACGCTTTAAATATTTAAATATGAAAGATATTAAATAACTAATTGCCATGTGCTAGAAGTCATCAGTGAATAGTTTTTAAAGGAAGTAAATTTTGAGCTTGGTCTTGAAGAAAATGACAGGCATTCAGAATCCTTAATCAAACTGGTTTTATGATCAGAGATTCATTTCAGCATACTACAGTCAAATGAGTAATATAATTTATCTATTGAGTCCTTAAATTTTGATGACACGACAAAACACTCTGGGTCTACAGATATGTTCAATAAGGCTCTGAAAGCCCCTTGAAAAAGGTTATAACTTTATCAAAACTCCAGATACCAGCCTCTCTCATCTAAAAAGAAATTATATTAAAGTGTTTTAAAATTTTCATACACTTTAATAAAAGATTTGACCAGGTAACTATGAAATGATGTACATTCCTACTGCTACAAACCCCATATGTTACCACATTTTTTTTGCGACAGAGTCTTGCTCTGTTGCAAGGCTGGCATGAAGTAGAGCGATCCCAGCTCACTGCAACCTCCACCTCCTGGGTTCAAGCTTTTAAAAACATGTATGTGAAAACAAGACTGTACTGGGTCTCAAATCCTAGCTGCTGTTTTAACATGTTTTGCTTAAAGTCATAAACTCTGTTCAGAATTCTCTGGTAAGTCACATGGAAGTGGACTCCAACAAACCCAAGAAAATATTTAAGAAACCAGCCAAACTGATTAAAATTAAGCTCCATAAATTTATTTCTATTGCTTAATATCCACGATCTATTCAAGCCACAAAAGAAGTCCTTCAAAAAGGAAAAAGTCGACGCTACGTGTCCATCTTCTCTTTGCTACCTCACCACACAAAAGAGAAGGAAGAAAGTATTAAAGTGGAAAACTATATATATGTGTGTGTGTGTGTGTATATATATATATATATATATATATATATATTTTTTTTTTTTTTTTTTTTTTTTTTTTTTTAGACAGAGTGTCTCGCTCAGTCGTCCAGGCTGGAGTGCAGTGGCGCGATCTTGGCTCACTGCAAGCTCCACCTCCTGGGTTCAAGCCATTCTCCCGCCTCAGCCTCCTGAGTAGCTGGGACTACAGGCACCCACAACCACACCCGGCTAATTTTTTGTATTTTTAGTAGAGACGGGGTTTCACCATGTTAGCCAGGATGGTCTCGATCTCCTGACCTCGTGATCCACCCGCCTCATCCTCCCAAAGTGCTGGGATTATAGGCTTGAGCCACCACACCCGGTCGGAAAATTTTATTTTGATGCTTATGATTGGATGTGCTATGAACATTTTATCTGGATTCAGAGTAAAAGTCCCTCACTCACTGCTCCTTTTCATGTCACTCATTAGTGACAGTCTCTAAAACATAAGGAAACTGAATCATTTTATCACATAACATATATACTATTTTTCTAAAAATTCTGTAAACTGAAATATATAACCCAATAACCTAAAAGAGTATTTTAAACTAGAAACTGCTTGACATAGTTAAAGTACATGATTCCAATTAGTATTTTAATATATTGCAACTGAAGTGAATATCTACTTATAAGCGAGTTTAAAGAGAATAACACAGTCAAAGGCAACAATGTTTTCACACAGTAACACTTACCATTAAAACAAAACAAAACAAAACAAAGGTCAAGATAAAAATACCATGCATGTGCCAACTACAAGGATTAAATGATTGATAAAATCCTTCTCCTGAATAAGCCTTAACAAAGTGGCAGAGTGCTTTCTTGAACGGTTCAGAACACAAATGACAGGGAACAAGTAATGACTGATAACTTCCTGCTGCCACTAACCAATAATGCAAACAGCTATTAAACCAGTCATTCTTCTCACCCTCCAATCTCAGAAGGGGAAAAGACAGAGGGAGAGATGGGGTTAAATTAGGTTATAGTTGTGCATTTTCTCAAAACTAATTTTTTTTCCACTGAGAATATAATTTTTAATAAAGGACAGGAAGATGTTTCAGAACCGGGTCTGCCTCGGTGGAGAAAACAGGGCCCTGCGGGCCAGTGCGCTGTGCTCACCTGCTGCGGCTGGTACCTCTGCTGGGACTGGGACGGCAGATACTGCGCCTGGGGCGGGAGGTGTGGGGGCTGCGGCTGCTGGCTGTAATATGGCTGTTGGCCCTGTTGGCAGTAACCACTCACACCTTGCTGTCCATACTGAGGAGGCATCTGTCAAAAAGTCAAGCAAAGCAAATAAGTCAAAATGTGCAATTAAATGAAATTGAATATGGTTTCAATTCGGCAACATGAAGGGGGTTCTCTGCTAAGCAACTAAACTCAGTATTTGTAATCCTCTCTTCATTAGACAAACTGACATGCTGCTTTCTATTAACATACTATCAATGAAGTCAAAAGGCAATCTGACTTTGCCTTTAAAAACCATCATATTCTATCAGATAGAAACTATTGAATAATACCATAAAGACGGAGTAGGGAGGAAGTGCTAAATACTGAGACTAAAAAATAGCCTCTACTAAGAAAGAGACGCATGATATGAAATCCACTCCCACGTAACAGTGAAAATTAAAATGAACTCAAATAGTCCAGGTTAACTCAGTAATACTTTATAGGAGGCTTGTGGTTGGGAATGCTTTATTATGGTATATGTTTGTTTCTAAGTTCAGAATAAAAAAGTCAGAATATACCAACTGCCTTTACAGCACATACATACCAGTTAAATTATCAATTTTATTTACTATTTTTGCTAAGGATGGCATTTTCTTAGTTGATAAAACAGGTAACAATGTAAAGCAAGGCATATGACAGTGTAAATACCAGAGGTATAGACAAAAATGGCCTCAACCAATCTTCTCCATCTCTAATTTACATCAGCCTAAAAATGCCTGAAAGCATCGTTTAGAGGAAAATCCTTCCTCATGCAGTAAATACACCATGGATAGTATTTTTGAATTTTTTAAAATGAGAAATCTATTGCCTCTTTCTGTAATTTCAAGAGAGAGCAGGAAAGGAAAAGAAAAACAAGATATCAGGACAGCAAAATGTACTCTAGAGACAAGAATGGCACAGTCATTTTGTTTCATACCACAATACGGCCCATTGGAGAACTTCAAGAACTGGAGCCCCATAGGCAGACACACTTACGAAATTAATGATGAGCACCAGATACGCACCTAAAACCCAACCCCACTATAGAAACGCTGAATGAGGACACAGATGAAATGGTAAAAGATGAAAGGAGTAAAACCCTTAGCCTCTCAGAAAAATCAGCACAGTAATTCCTAACACATACAATGGGGTAAAAGGGGGAAAAAAATGAAAAAGTTAAAGTTCCTATATTTCTTTCAATCCAATCCAGATTATTTTCAACATCTACCAAAAAGGATGAGAATAAATGTGACCACAATGTCTCACAGTACCTCTCATCACACAGAGCCTAAGTTGTTGGAGCAGAAAAGTCTGCATTGAAAGCCATTTAACAGCACAGTTGAATTTTTTGCTTTTATTTATTTTACAGCTTGATATCTCATAATGAATGTATGTCCCTGCCACAAGCCAAGCCAACGAATTTCCATAAAATACAACTCCACATGCTAGAATACCATATACCACTACAACACACATCCTTCCGTTCAACACCCATATGTTTGATTTGATATCTAATACTATATTTCACACAAGCATCTTTGCAGTTTGATTTAAAGCAGTTAGGATAACACTTCTGCCAGTGTTAAAATGACTGTAAAGCTCAGTCAACACAGCCAGCAACTCCCCTATGAATTGCGCTTTAATATGTTGACTTTCTGGTTACAGAAACCCTCACACACAATATGGAAGTGTTGTTTGGGGAGGGGGCGCTGTTTTCTAAGCAAGACAACAACAGGACAGATTGCAGGAACCCACTAACACTAGAGCAGCCACAAGCTGACTAGAATTTTTTACTACCTAGTCCAGCTCCAGGAAGTTTGGGTGCAGGGTGTGGGGCAAGGAGGAGGATAGGTGGGCACAGCAGAAATCTTCAATGGAGCAACCGCCTACAGAACTGAGCAAACTGAGACCTGGGTGCCCTCAAATATGCTCCTCCACAATTAAAACCAATTTGCTCTCCTTTCAGACACATGGCTCATTCATCCATTTAGGACCAACTTCACTGGCACCCACCTTCTGCGAGCCTGGGCTGAGGAAATCTGGAACAGCACAGAGGGGCTCTCCCTGAGACCTGGGGCCCGGTGCCAACCAACTGGACCCGGTCAGCTGTCCTTCAACGGGAGCCGTGACGGGACGGATTGCTCAACTCTAGTTTACCCAAAGAATCTTTGGGTTCGAAATACATGGACTCTAAGTCCAATTCCCTTTGCACGTGAGTTGTGTGAAAAAAAAAAAAAAAAAATATATATATATATATATACACACACACACACACACACACACACACACACATATATATATATTTTTTTTGAGACAGAGTGTCTCGCTCAGTCGCCCAGGCTGGAGTACAGTGGCGCGATCTTGGCTCACTGCAAGCTCCACCTCCTGGGTTCAAGCCATTCTCCCGCCTCAGCCTCCTGAGTAGCTGGGACTACAGGCACCCACAACCACACCCGGCTAATTTTTTGTATTTTTAGTAGAGACGGGGTTTCACCGTGTTAGCCAGGATGGTCTCGATCTTCTGACCTCGTGATCCACCCGCCTCATCCTCCCAAAGTGCTGGGATTATAGGCTTGAGCCACCGCACCCGGTCGGAAAATTTTATTTTGATGCTTATGATTGGATGTGCTATGAACATTTTATCTGGATTCAGAGTAAGACTCTGGATTCAGAGTCAATCACATGACTCTGCCTTACATCTCCAACTGCCTTCCCAAGTTATGCGGATGCCCTGCCCAGTCCCACCTGGAAGTCTATACAGGTGCCATTAAGATTTATTAAACTAGAAGTTGTAGTGCTGTCTGTAAAATATTAATTATTTCCTAAATGTTACCTTTAAAAACCAGTTTCTCAATTAGAATACCCCAGCTGACTGAAGCTGAAGTCTAACTCTTTTTTGTTTGTTTGTTTGTTTGTTTAAGACAGAATTTTACTCTTGTTGCCCAGGCTGGAGTGCAATGGAGTGATCTCAGCTCACCAAAACCTCCGCCTCTCAAGTTCAAGCGATTCTCCTGCCTCAACCTCCCGAGTGGCTGGGATTACAGTCATGCACCACCATGCCCGGCTAATTTTGTATTTTTAGTAGAGACAGGGTTTCTCCATGCTGGTCAGGCTGGTCTCGAACTCCCAAACTCAGGTGATCTGCCCATGTCAGCGTCCCAAAGTGCTGGGATTACAGATGTGAGTCACCATGCCCGGCCTAAAATCTAACTCTTTAATGATCACTATTGTTTGTGTGTTAATGCATTCAGATGCAAGGCTTTGAAAGATCTAATATATACTATTCAGACTTCTGAAACTAAATAGCATTATGAAACACAAATCAACAGGCTGCCCCATAAGACATGGAAGGCCCTAGAGCCTTCTGCTGGATGCTGCAGACAACAGCTCCTCTGATTTCTGGTGTCTGGGTGGCTGTCCCTCTCCTCAAAGGCCATCAGAGCACGCCAGCACTGCTCACCACTCAAGCTCAATCCCCACCCGAACCCCGTTAGGCTTCTAATGTGCTGAGGACCAAGACACCCACACACGCTGCCCGCACAATGAGGGCCCAAAGGACCAATCCGTGAGGAAAGCACCTGAGCTTCACTGTCCCAAGTTTTGCAAACCCTATTCTGATTGCTGAGAGTTTTTAAATCGTTTAGTTCTTAACCATATGCAGGATAACTAAGATAACCAGACGGTTGCATGCAAGTGACATGCAATCAACAGTTACTGAGTGCCAGCCAGCAGTTGCTGGGAGCTGGGGACACAGAGCACTGGTAGCTGAGGCAGCCCTCCCTCCCCAGTCTAACCCTAACCATGGTCATTCTCCTGCCTTGAAAAACCTGATCTTATCACAGGGGAGACTGATTTAGTTATGTACTGAAACCCTTAACTACGTGTTCACGTTTTTGCTGTCTGTCCTCATCACTAGAATATAAGCTCCTGGAAGAGGATCTGAGCGTCAACAAATACCTATTGAATGGTAAGTACTGTTCGATGATTACTAAAGCAAGCTATTATTATATGAAAAATTTTAATGAATCAAGGAACACATTATAATATGGAGATCTCTTGACTACCCAAATCTGACACACATGTTCAGCTTCATCTACAGCCACTGAACGGTACGCTAACAGCACAGTGTCCTTGGACAAAAACCGCTGGCCCACAGAAGTCCTGACTGTCCAGCGCATGCTTTGCCTCGAACACAGTTCTAACAATACATATATATTTTGAACCTGCAAAACTGAACTAAATGGAGATCTTTAAAAAAATGCCTCGGATCAGAACATTTCCATTTGTTATTTAAAAATAAGAATCTGGTGGGGCACGGTGGCTAAAGCTTATAATCCCAGCACTTTGGGAGGCCAGGGTAGGCAGATTACCTGAGGTCAGGAGTTCCAAACCAGCCTGGGCAACATGGCGAAACCCCGTCTCTACTAAAAATACAAAAATTAGCCAGGCATGGTGGCACACACCTGTAATCCCAGCTACTAGGGAGGCTGAGGCAGGAAAATCACTTGAACCTGGGAGGTGGAGGTCACAGTGAGTCGAGATCGCTCCAGTGCACTCCAGCCTGGGCAACAGAGCAAGACTCTGTCTCAAATAAGAAGAAGAAGAAGAAAAAGAATTTGCTTCACTCATTTCTAAATAAAGACCTTTAAGACATGAACAAACACAACAAAAAAAAATTTACAGCTAAAAATGATTCACTTAAATATTTATTTTAGAAAATTAACCCAATAAAGAACACAAGTACTACCTTCCACATTTCTGTATCATGTTAGATATGAAGGGTCAGGACTCATTTTTCATTTCACCATACCCTGAACTTTTGGCTCATCCTCCAAAATTAATGAAATGACCAAAGGTTACCCTCTCTCCCTTTTTCCTTCTAAAGAAGTTTGGTTTTGTTTGGTTTTGTTTGAGATGGAGTCTCACTCTGTTGCCAGGCTGGAGTGCAGTGGCGTGATCTCAGTTCACTGCAACCTTTGCCTCCTGGGTTCAAGTGCTGCCTCAGCCTCCCGAGTAGCTGGGACTACAGGTGCCCGCCATCATGCCCAGGTAATTTTTGTATTTTTAGTAGAGATGGGGTTTCACCATGTAGGCCAGGATGGTATCAATCTCTTGACCTTGTAATCCGCCCGCCTCGGCCTCCCAAAGTGCTGAGATTACAGGTGTGAGCCGCCGCGTACATTGTTTTTTTTTTAATTAATTAATTTATTATTATTATTACTACTTTTGAGACGGAGTTTTGTTCTTGTTGCCCAGGCTAGAGTGCAGTTGTGTGATCTCAGCTCACTGCAACCTCTGCCTCCCGGATTCAGGCGATTCTCCTGTCTCAGCCTCCCAAGTAGCTGGGATTATAGGTGCGTGACACCACGCCCAGCTAATTTACGTATTGTTAGCAGAGACAGGTTTCATCATATTGGTCAGGCTGGTCTCGAACTTCCGACCTCAGGTGATCCACCTGCCGTGGCCTCCCAAAATGGTGGGATTAGACGCATGAGCTACTGCGCCCGGCCTTAAGAAGTTTTGGAGAGCAGCTTCCTACCAGGTTTAAAGGTACACTGACCCCACGACCCAGCCATGTACCTTGTAAGTATACACCCACGAACATGCATGTTCCAGGAAGGATATTCAATGCAGTCCTGTCTACTACAATTGACAGAAGAGGACAAAATCTAACTCTAGGACAGGAGGTAAATTGGCAAAGTTAACTTTGCTATAGGCACACAATTAAATGTATACAGGAGTAAAAAGGAAGGAGTAAGACATCACACATCAAAATGGTTCAAAACTAAAAAATACAATGTTGAGTTTAAAAAGAAAGCAACAAAGAGTTAATGCAGTAGCATACCATTTGTATAAAATTTTAATACATAAGATATTAGTGTATACTGTTTATAAACATACATATAGCAAAAGTATAGAAACACGCATTGAAAAGGATTGGGGATGATGGGGCGTGGCTTCAGCCGTGCTTTGTTCCTTTACAAAAAGAAAGGTGTGAAGCAAATTGGGTAAAATGTTATTTTTATACCTGTATATAATTTTATATACATATATTTATATATATAT
>NW_012101654.1:1557195-1646442 GCF_000951045.1 Mandrillus leucophaeus | reverse complement strand
AAGAAGTGTCCTGTAGGTTGGTGAACCTCTAACAGATAGAACTTTACGCCAGCATTTCCCTAAAGGTCACTGATTTCCCTATGGGTCCTACAAGGTACACTAATTCTATAGAATATCACACAGAAATGAGTTCTATAATTTAAAAAAGTTTAAAAAATAAATATACTATAAAAAGAAAACGTACCATACCATCACACTAAAGGATATGTGAAATCCTTTAAAAAGTCTGGAAACCTGTCCACCTTTACATCCAAGATTTCTCCAACTCATTAGACCACTGAACACCACCACACCACTGGACTGTCCACTGCACAGGACAGGCCTTTGCTGGATTAGTTCATCACCGTATTCAGCACGCCTGTCCGGTACTAAGAGCTCGGTGAATGTCTGTTGACTGAACTTCCCGAAATACGTACAGAAATCACACACCACAGTCAATGGAAACATTAAGAGCTGCTGCCTTGCACTAAACGAATCCAGTCCAGTTCTATCGCTTGGAAAGCACAGAAAAACACTGCAACAGGTATTAGAACCTCCTCGACGTGAGCTTTGAAGTTAGGATACTAAAACACGCCCCAGTTTCTATCATGGATCTGGTGCCTCTGAATATCTCAATCTACTTAGGTTGTCAGTTTGTTCCTCCTTTTGGAGGAAGACAATCTATGAACAAAAGAAATACTTGGCATTGTCCTAAACTTATCAGAGACATACTTAAGGTGGTGAAAACTCCCCGCTACTGAATTCTAACATGCTACTTTTTTGCTGTGTAATAGAATGAGTAACTTTCTCCTGATCTTCAATGTCTAAAGACTTTAATTTTTAATTGTGCTAAAATATACACAAAATTGACCATTTTAACCATTTTAAGTACACAGTTCAATGACGCATAAGTACATTCACACTGTTGGCCAACCATCACCACCATCCTTTTCCAGGATTTCATCATCCAAAACGGAAACTGCGCCCTGGAAATAACAACTGCACATTCTGTTCCCCACCCCAACCCCCGGCAAGCACTATTATACTTTCTGACTCTATGAATTTGGTTAGTCTTGCTACCTCATACAGGCAGAATCACACAATATTTGTTCCTCTGTGTCTGACTTATTTTGTGTCTGAGTTAGCATAATGTATTCAGGGTTCATCCACGTTGTGGTGTGTATCATGTTTCATTTTGTTTTAAGGCTACGGAATGTATACAGCATAACTGTTTATCGACTCACCCACGGATAAACACTGGGCTGTTTTCAACTTTGGGGTATTGTGAAAAATACTGCTCTGAATAGGGGTTTACAAATATCTGGTCGAATTGTTGCTTTTACATCTTGGGGTACATTCCCAGAAGTGGGATTGCTGGAGTATATGGTAATTCTATGTTTAATTTTTTGAGAACTATCATACTGTTTCTCACAGTGGCTACACCATTTTACACTCCCACCAACAGGACACAAGGGTTCCAATTTCTCCATATCCTTGACAACACTTGGTATTTTCTGGGCTTTTCTTAATATTAAGTATCAGCTGTACTAATACTGGGTGTGAAGTGGTAACATACTCACTGTGAAATATGAAATTTCTCTAATCATCAGTGCTGCTGAGTATCTTCTCATGTGCTTATTGGCCATGTATGTATCTTCTTTGGAAAAATGTTTATTCAAGTCCTTTGCCATTTTTTAATTGGGTTATTTGTTTTGTTGTTGACAGGAGTGTTTTATATAGATATTAATCCCTTATCAGATATATGATTTGCAAATATTTTCTCCTATTCTGTGGGTTATACCTTTTCACTCTCTCGATAGTATCCTTTGATGCTCAAAAGTTTTTAAAACTTTGAAGTACTCCAGTTTGTCCTTTATTTTGTTGCCTATGCTTTTGGTGTCATATCCAAGGAATAATTACAAAATCCAGTGCCAAACTTTTCCCCTGTTTTCTTTTAAGAGTTTTATAGCTGGGCACAGTGGCTCATGCCTGTAATCCTAGCACTTTGGGAGGCTGAGGCGGGTGGATCATTTGAGGTCAGGAATTCAAGATCAGCCTGGCCAATGTGGTGAAAATACAAAAATCAGCCAGGCGTGGTGGTGAGTGCCTGTGATCCCAGCTGCTCGGGAGGCTGAGGCAGGAGAATCACATGAACCGGGAGGCGGAGGTTGCAGTGAGCCGAGATCGCACCATTGCACTACAGCCTGGGTGACAGCAAGACTTCTCTCAAAAACAAAAAAAGAAAAGAAAAAGAAAAAAGAAAAAAAAAAGAGTTTTATAGCTTTAAGCTCTTACACACTTAGGTGTATGATAGATTATTAGTTAATTTTTATATACAGTGTAAGGTAAAGTGTCCAATTTTATTCTTTTGAAAGACTTATTGTTTTTATTCTACACAATTTTCACATCAGCTTTGGATCTTTTTGTTTTAAGATGTACAGTTTGGTATTTACACATCCATCAAGAACTATTTTTTGAAAAGAACTACATTAAATGTATACATTCTTAACACACTGTATGGTCTGTCTGCATGAAATTCAAAATCAGGCAAAATCAACTTATTGTGACAGAAATTGTAACAATGATTGTGGGATATGGGGCCCGGCTGGAAAGAGACATGAGAGAATTTTCTAGAAGTGATGGAAATACTCTAATTAGGATGGTGGCATCCTAGACGTACATAATTGTCAAAACTCACTGAACTGTATGTTTAAGATTTAGGCATTTTAATGGATATAAATAATAGCTTTAAAATATTGGTGGAATATGTATATATACTTAATACAGAAGTCTAAACTGTTCATCTCCATTTTTATCATTCTGTAACACACATTTTAACACATTTATGCTTAAATCATTCTTGCCTTTAAACCTAGATGTAAATTGTTTCATAATTAATGACTGCTCCTAGATGCTTATCAGTGAGTTTTTATGTTTTCATTTTACATAATCCAAAATATTACAGAGCAACAGGGCAAACTGAAATGATCATGGTGAATATACAAAGTAAAATATGTAAGGCAAGTCATAATATGTATAGAAACAACATTCCTTTAACCCAAAATTCTACTTTTGGGAATTCATCTTAAGAAAAAGTATGAGGCCGGGTGTGGTGGCTCACACCTGTCACTTTGGGAGGCCGTGGCAGCCGGATCACAAGGTCAAGAAATAGAGACCATCCTGGCCAACATGGTGAAACCCCGTCTCTACTAAAAATACAAAAAAAAAAAAAAAATTAGCTGGGCGTGGTGGCACACACCTGCAGTCCCAGCTACTCAGGAGGCTAAGGCAGGAGAATTGCTTGAACTAGGGAGGCAGAGGTGGAAGTGAGTCAAGATCACGCCACTGCACTCCAGCCTGGGGAACAGTGCGAGACTCCATCTCAAAAAAAAAAAAAAAAGAAAGAAAGAAAGAAAAGAAAAAGTATGAAACAAGTATGCAAAGACACGTGTGTAGCAAGGAGTTTACTGCAGCTCCACTCAAAAATAGGACAACACCCTAAATGTTTAAATGTCCATCAATAACAAATTAGTTTGAGATGGAAAAGAAAAAAAAAAGCAGAGGTGAGGTTTCAATAAAATATTGTAGAGCCATTGAAAATAACAATTATCATTTTAATTATATTTAATAACAAAAAGTTCTATCCTTATATTATTGAGGTGAGGTTTAAAGATAGCAGGCTACAAAACCATATGTAGTATAATGTTATTTTTGAATGTGAAAATCTGTGTGTGGTATAAAGAATTAACAGCCTCAAAGAATATATACCAAAATCACTCCTTAAACCAACTCTGTTTTTCATGAATCTAGAACAAAATGAAATTTATTTAGGATTATTTATTGCTGCTGTCTTTCTAAGAGTTATCAAAAAGTATATTATAACAATTTATCTTAAACAGAACAAAGCTCCTTAATTTTTATGTGTTTGTTTTTCACCACAGATTTGAACCCCTCCAGGTAAATTCTACAAAATGGGAAAGCAAAAAGCAGAAGAAAAATCTTAAGTCCACAACAGCTCCATTCACATGTGGCAAATCCTGCTGGCTCCTGATTTCACAGGAAGATCAAACACCATTTTTCATGCCTAAGAGACAGACTAAAATTCCCCACAGCAAGGAATTCAGATGCTAAGCTGATGCGTGGTTGAACCAATTGCATGAGGAAATTTTATTATGTCAACATGTCCAGTCAAAAATAATGTGCTAGAAGGTAATAAAGTTTACAAGGTCAAGATCTTACAACTGCTCGACATTCCACAGTCCCAAATGAGACTTCTAAACAACTTAGGTGCCTTTTTTTCCCCCCACTATCTTATTTTAAGAAGAAAAATAAATCTTGTCCTTAGTTGTATCTA
Organism: Mandrillus leucophaeus; assembly: GCF_000951045.1. Classification (NCBI taxonomy): domain Eukaryota; kingdom Metazoa; phylum Chordata; class Mammalia; order Primates; family Cercopithecidae; genus Mandrillus; species Mandrillus leucophaeus. The sequence continues at coordinate 1,642,109 of NW_012101654.1, read as the reverse complement.
AGGAAAACACAAACAACAACAACAACAACAACAAAAACTTCACGATTTCCTGAAATTCATCTTTCATCCTTGAAAAATGAGAAATAGTCAGCAAATGTATATTGAGCACTTACTGTATACACGGTACACTAAAGCTAAGTTCCTTCCAGTTTTATCTGGCTTCTCTTGACTAACAGGAACAAGACGACCCAGGATGAGAAAGAAGTTAGCAAAGTATACAAAAGGGTCAAGCAGGATCTCACACTGCAGAATGGGCTAGCTGACCACCCTCACTCACAAGCTGAGTCCATGGCTTTCACGTTGCTCTGAAGTCCACTACGTTCTGGTCTGGGCCCTGGTTCCTTCCTAACAGGTAACTTCTGGGCCATAAACATTGCCAGTTTTTAACAGGCTTTCTGAAACCAGCACATCTGGGATAATTTAACCCTCTCCACTAGCTTAGAAATTTTAAAAAATTCATATGGTAAAACAGATTTACCTTTTCTGATTTGGGAAACATTGAAAAGTTCTCATTTTTTATCAGTAACAAGTCTTTTGCTGTGACAAATTTTTTATAAAACTTAAAAGGGTACATACACACGATATAAGATTATAAAGACATACACATACAATCCCTCTTGGATTTCTTTACAATTACTAATTGCCTACAAAATCTCACTGCTTATTGTAAGTTCAACTGCTCTATATTTAGCAAATCACAGCTTCAGTGAATAGCAGGTCAGACCAATGTTCTGCGGAGTGAACATTCCATATAGCTGTGGGAACTAAATGCCTCTCGTGTAGTGCCTCTCATGACCTCAATTTCCAGAAGTCAGGGATATGTCCTGAGCAGACTTTATTTCCTCTTAATAACCAGTATGAATCTATTATCCATGAATTTATTTATACACTTCTTAAATTAATTTATATTTCCAGTTCAGGCTATCTCTTTAGGGTAACAAGCTCTGCCATGTTATTATCCACTTTGCAAAGTGGTACATCCTTTAGTTTTCACAAAATTAACTCCTTCAAGCTTCAAGGAGTGTTGCCTAACTCCTGTACATAGAATTTGATTAACGAACGTATGGTCAACCAATGCAAGTCAATTATATCAGCCCAAAGCCTTTTTATTTTTTAACCATATCAAAAATTCCTTGCCAACTACTGTCCATGCCACTCTGTCCCTTGATTCTTTTCCTTGGCCTATCTAAACTGCTGTCACCCCGTTCGCCTTTATTGTGAAACAGCAGCTAGAATAGCACAAACGATCCTGAAGGCACAGCAAGCACAGCTGCACACAAGAGTGAGATCACTTTTCGAGGTACCTGTAAAAAGAAATCTCTAGTACACATTTTGTATTCTCCTCTCCTACCGAACTACAGATGTTTTCACCTTTCTTTCCAGGTCAGCCAATTAGAGGAGATTTTATTTAAGTATTCATAAAATGCAGGCATTCACTGGCAGTAAAATGCTTCCTCTCATTTACAACCAGTGTTCAACTAAAGTCTTACTGTACACAAAATTAACACACAAGTGTATAATTGTAGTTTTATGCTCAAGTGCCCTAATTACACACTTTAAAACACTTTCTTCCTGAGGATCCAATCGAGGGTATTCGATACCACAGATCTATAAAGTCTACAGTGTTTTTTTTGACAAAACAGAAGAGCAACAGGAAAAAATCCGCAGCTTCTGAGAGAAGAGCATGTGTTTAATACAAGGGATGATAAATTTTATTCTAAAATAGCTTAAAAAAACCAGCATATTTCCAGTGTATATAAACTTGGTATGGTAGGAGGGTTGCCTAAGAGTTAAATAATTCATACTGCCTATTCTTGAAGAAAAAAGAGCTGGCATTTTAAAATGTGGTCTTTCCTAAACTGTCACAGCGGTGAAAAATTCACCTATAAGCTTGTGTGCCTTATTGATATAACAATATAAAACAGGAAAGAATTTTTAACAGTAAAAAGAGCCACACTCACTTTTAATGTGGAAGCTTTGACACCTAGGGTACCAATATTTGTATTTAAAAATAAAATTTAAAAATTAGTGTTTTCCATACCAAATATACCGTCATTTTTTAATGACAGAATTATAACTATGGAAGTGCATCAACCTGACTTCATAAAACTCTAGTCCTATGAAGGTCACAGGATACGTGGAAACAAACGAAGGGCTCAGAAGGCAATCTATAGTAACGAATGGGTCAATTCTACTCACAGAAGCAACATTTTCCTAGAAAAAGCTGAAGGAAAATAAAAAGGCCGGAGCTGCCTTGTCTCACAGGGATTTGGTTGTTTTCATCCCAAAACGCTGCCCCAGGAAAGCGCACATGAGGTATCATTTATTTAGTAATAAGTACATCTCACTACAAAGCAATTTGGATTTTCCCTCTTTCTTGTTATATTATTGCCGAAACTGTAACTGGTAATTTTGAATCCGTGAAGGTACTCTTTGAGTTGTTTCCATTGTTTTTAATGCAAAAGGATTACAAAATCAAAAGTCAAAACAGTCTAACAGTACTTCACACACATGTAAGAACAGCAGGGTTTTCTAATAAGACTTTAAAATAAGTGTCAGGCTACAGTATGTTCGTGTTTCTAAAAACCACCCACTTGGTCCACAAGCACATGGTGAGGACACCATTTACTACACTGTAAAACAGAAAACACTCGGGAAGCAGAAGTGATGGGAATTACAGAGGAGCTTTTTGCTTATCTGCCCTTCTGGCCAGAGATTTCTATTTTTATAAAGCACAAAAAGAGGAGCCAAGAGCTTTACCACTTTCCTATATAAACCCAGCTGCCAAAATGAATGTGCCAAAGGGGAATTTCAGAAAATTTTAAAGAGATAACCTTTGCTGAGGCTGCAATGTCAACTTTGTAACCGCATGACTGGAACATGTGCAGTGAATGCTTGATTGAAAAGAGACTGTTCTCTTTGAGATAACTATGGGGTGGGGGCAGGGTACAGAAAATAGGATTTACCAGAAGAGGACTAGAATTTTAAAAGAGTCAACAAACAGACAAGCAACTGGTATCTTCCAGTTTGGAAGGGGAGCCTTGTAGGCGAACAGGAGGAGCAAGACCATTCACGGCAGGCCACTTTCTACCCTGGGGACCGGATACTTGCATGACAAATGCATATAAATTACTCATTCGTGTGTGGGTTTTAAATACAGCCTTTGAAATTGTTTCTTCTTTTTTTTCAAATGAAAGAATTGGGGGTGAGGTGAGATTATGCGGTTGCATTGTTACCAGGAGTCAAAAGCTCACTCTCTGAGGGTGCGGGAGGCTGGGTGCTCCACAGCCTTTCTATATCCTTTTGCTCTTCTGCCCCCCCCCCCCCCGCCAAAATGATTTTTGTAACTAAGCTGATGAAAATAAAAGAAAATGCCAAGCCCCTCAAAAATGAAAATTCCAAAAAATGCATCAATTTAAAGCATCATCCTTTAAAAAGATACAGTCTAAGTGTTCCATGAAGACACTTCTCAGGGAGAAAATTTCCTCATTAATCTATCTACCCCTAAATTTAAATGATGTACATGGTGAAAAACATAGCAATGGAGAGAAGCAATGGCAATGGTGATCATACAAGGAGTCCAACTTCTCCACAGACCGTCCAAGACCCAACTTGGCTCTTAAATTTCTTCCTCTGAGACTTTGGGAATCGTGTCGACTGCAGAATCCATGAACAGACAGTCCTGTGGGAAGAGCCAGCATTGGTACATTACTGACACCCACTGCTCTCCTGAGAGGAGGCCGCACACTGACACAGACTGAGACAAGGCTGCACACTGACACAGACAGGGAGGAGGCTGCACACCCGACTGAGACGAGGCTGCACACTGACACAGACAGGGAGGAGGCTGCACACGACACAGACAGGGAGGAGGCTGCACACTGACACCGACTGAGACGAGGCTGCACACCGACACAGACAGGGAGGAGGCTGCACACCGACACAGACAGGGAGGGGGCTGCACACTGACACAGACAGGGAGGAGGCTGCACACTGACACAGACTGAGACGAGGCTGCACACTGACACAGACTGAGACGAGGCTGCACACTGACACAGACAGGGAGGAGGCTGGGGGTTTTGTCCGTATTACCTAGGACAGGACAGGCTTCAAATGAGCATGAGTCTTCTGTCTCCTTCCTGAGTTTCAGAATGTTCTCATAACAAATGAGGAGTGGGTTTATAAATAAATAAATCTTTCTACATTAGAAGATGCTGCTACCACCAGCCCACCATTTCACAAAGCAATGATTCCTCCCCTGAATTCTGTGTGCAAAGGTAGGGTTAGTGGAGCACAAAAGCCTATCAGTGGTTCAAAAACTGACTTTTTGCAGCTTGTTCCCTGGATCATAGTTTGAGTTAGGGTAAAGGGAAGGGATGAGGAGATGCTCAAAAATATATCCAGGACACAGTACACATATTGCTGGATCAATGAGCTATTGTTTTCAATGAAAATATATGTATCCAATCCCTCCCTCCTTGGAAGGCTCGGCACAGTTACACATTATTAAGAACTACCTTATTTTATTAAGAACACTTCTAGAACTGGAAAAGACTTTGAAAGGCCACTGGTTCAACTCTGTCCTTGTTATGGTCAAGAGCTAGGAAACCTGCACCATTTCACCCAGTAGTCACAAATGGAAGTGCCCATTCCACTCTCCCACAAGGCTTAGTCATTAAATGGAAGTGAAAGGTGGAGGAAGCGAACAGCCACTCAGACTGGGACAAGAGAGGCAAGGACACTTTGGAGGCCATGCTGTGTCCCAGGAGAGCAGTACGGGGTCAGGCACGGGGAGCCCAGAGGACACAAGAGAGCCAGCAGGGGTGGGAAAAGAAGCTGGACAGAGGAAGGAAGCCTGCAAATGAGAAATACACACACATTTCTTTAAGTTTTAAAAACTAAAATTGTTAGCCAGGCATGGTGGCAGGTGCCTGGAATCCCAGCTACTCCAGAGGCTGAGGCAAGAGAATCGCTTAAACCCAGGAGGCAGAGGTTGCAGTGAGCCAAGATCACACCATTGCACTCCAGCCTGGGCGACAAGAACAAAACTCGAAACAAACAAACAGTAACAACAACACTAAAATTGTAAAATCATGTAGTTGAGATTAATTTAGTATGTGTAGAATGTCCCTTATCTGAAATGCTTGGGATCAGAAGTGTCTTGGATGTCAAACTTTTCCAAATTTTGAGATATCTGCATTACATAATTGCTGGTTGAGCATCCCTAACCCAAAAATCCAAAATCTTAGATGCTCCAATAAGCATCTCCTCTGAGCATCTCATCAGTACTCAAAAAGTTTAGGATTTTGGCGCACTTCTAATTTCGGATTTTCAGATGAGGGATACTCAACCTGTTTGATATTAGGATACAAAATTTCTACCAACACAGACACTGTAAGTTCTAGGCACAAGTGGGAAGGGGAGAGTTCGTTGTGAGTCATTTAGCACATAAACTTAACTTACATGATAAACTTGTCATACCAGGCAATAAACAAGAACTCCATTTTAAAGTTGTGGCAATATGAAGAAATGATGCTTTGGATAAAGTATCAAAGTCCTTGAAATAGCAACATATTTCAAAGTAAATGTTTATATAAAAAGACGATAATTCAGCTATTTTCCTTGAGAAAAACAATCTGCAACTTTTAAAATTTCATCAGGTGGAAAATGTACCAAGTAGTCCCAAAAGACTGGTCAGAAAAAAATATAGGATGTTGACATTTCAAAATCAGTAACAGAAAGACACCTAGGGGCAGGCAGGGGAAAGGGAGGAGGACTTACTAAATGTAGAATTTTCAGCAAATTAAATGTCTCACTTCTTTCCATTGCCTCCCCGTTTTATATTTACAAATCATTAAAATTAGGCATCCTAAAAACTATACATTTTGCAAATCAATAAATAATCATAAAATGATACTTATCCACCTCAAACCAATACTTCAACATGGATATATTCTGATTGCCCATTCTAAACACCTCTGAGGTTAAGTCAATAGACTTCAGTGAAGCCATTTCACTATTTTGGACATTAACTGGTACAAATACCTGTCTTAAGACAGAACCCTCCAAAACATATAAGGATAACTGGGCCAAAATATTTTAGTTCTGAAATTAGATCACATTCCAATTATACTTTATTTTAGCTATATTACCATTAGAAAGTAAAGCCGGGTTTCAAACAGTATCCTACAATGATTTTCATTTTAACAAATCCTTTAAATTTGAAAGATACATTGTATATGTTACACGGAAACATGATTTCCAACTATTCATTTGACATATTTAGTTTCCTTTCAAAAATGTTTCTTACAAGAACAATGAAAGTTTATCCTAGCAGCAACACTGTAGTCAGGAAGGATTTCCCTGAGCTCAAGACAAGGTATAAGGAATTGGGGGAAAATGGTATTTTCTGACCAGAGATACTACATTCCACAATCACTCACAATCGTTTAAAACCTACAGTTATTTCTTACTGCCAGAAAAAAGAATTAGCAACACTAGTATCTGGGCATTCGGTGGTTCCTGAATCTCAGAACCTTTTTCCAATGCACTTCACTCCCCAAACTAGTGGTAGCCTAATAATCCTAGAAACACCGTGGCCACCCCCTTAGCAGACACGTGGTGACTGTACAGCATCCAGGAAAAACCAACTGCTGGGGTTTGGGTGCTCCATCCTTACACCTCCTAATCCTCCTGGACGGAACACCCATCTATACAAGGCCCTCCAGGTGGCCACCTTACCCTGACCTGCTGGAGCCTTACTGGGAAGGCACACTGATTAGGCGGCAAAGACCTGTATGAAATAGAGAAGACCTGCCGTGCAACTGGCAAATCACTTAGCTTTGGTTTCAGTTTTTCATTAGGTTGTCCCGGAAATGGACCATGTTCTAAATCTACTGTAACTGAACTATCAAAAAAACAAAAAAAAATTCTTAAATTATCATTAGAAGGAAAAAGGGAGAGGAGAATCAAAGGAGATTAAAAAATACCAAAAGTTAATTAGAGTAACGGCTGTCAAATGTTTTGACTCCAATTCGGAGGAAGAAACATAGTTTATGTCAAAACCTTGAACACAGAGGACACTCGCTGCATGTGCTACATGTGTATCTTCTACTCTTTATATCAAATTCCTTCCATTAAAAACATTTCTAGTTGCAGCCTAATACATTACTTTCATGCTCCCATTAATTAGTCATAATCAGCAACTTAGAAAACACTGCATTAGGGCAGGATATTTTTTTTCCCAGAGAATCTCAAAGAAAACAGTTCCAAGTGATACTGTATCAGAATAAATGAGGGTCCAGCAATTCTGGCTCCTGAAATGCCTCTTCCCCGACCTACAGATGTTGTTGACACAGAATGCCATTGCCAGAGAAAGAGAACTTAAACTGCTGGTCTGAGTAGGCTGAAGAGCCAGAGCAGGTCAAGAGGAAACCCCCACACAGGAGGAAGGCAAACACCAACAGAACAGGTAACAGCCTACCTATAGCACCTCCAGCACCTGCCTCAGAGGAGCGGCAACTCTCAGAAGTCAAGAGTCAAAGCAAGGAAAGGTGAAGAGATGGGGCTGGAGCCAGCCAGGTGACAGTCCCGAGGTGAGGATGGGAGAGTGAGATCATGCTATGGGGAGCGTGGGCCGAGTACTGGGGCTGGCGTGTTGTCAGGCTCACGCTGGAGACGAAAGCATGGAAGATATGGCGTTCAGAGGCAGCACAGCCAGAGGAGAAAGAAGTAAAGCTCAGAAAAGTATAGAAAAACAAGGAGAGGAAGGGCTATGGCTTATTTTAACTTTCCATACAGATCCCCAAAGAAGAAAAGCAAATTGTCACGAAGACAAGGCAATCTATTTGTCCGCAGTGGAGGACCCCAACTGTGGGAGCTCTGAGAGCACCAAGTCCTGGGAGTAACCTGGGAATCCCCTAGCAATGAGCTCTTTGCCAGGTTTATAGGAATACTAGGCAAATAATAGCTCTGGGAGAAATGATGGAAGAAATTATAACTACTACCCCAAATTTACAATAACACTACCAAGAATACAGACAGTTAACATATAATTGAGAAACTGTAAGCTGATAAGGAAGATCTGATGCAGGGAGAGAGCCCCGAAGTAAGATGCTGTCGGTAGGAGGCGTCTAAAGGCACCTCACAAACACTCCCTGACCGTAACTCCCAGGAAGGCCAGAAGAAACCTCAGGCAGTTGTGTTAATTCAGGGTCTACCCTTAGAGAATGCAGAAATTAAGAGAGTGCACTCTCCCTCTTTTCAGGTCCCCCTTGTAAGATTTTATCATAACCTTACTTTGTTCTCTATCCTGAGGCCTCAACATAAAAGCCCCTAACCACAAAAATACAGTATAAAGCTAATCAGCTCTGTTTACTACAAAAGGATTTACAAAATAACTATCAAACAGACCTCATTATAAAATGTTCTCATCGATATCACCTTCCCTCACCCAAAACTAGCACTCACAACAATAGCAAGACGTTATACAGAGCACTTTTAAACGTTTTAAACTATTTTCACACAGATGATCTCATTTACCTCCGTAACAATCCTACGAAAAAGTGCAGAATCAGTATCCTTTCACAGGGAAATGTCTAAGAGTATGCGGCCAGTGGGTGATGGAAACTGTGCTGTATTTCTGGTCTCCTGATTGAAAGAGACCACAGCAATGGAAGAAAAAGGCAAGGCAAGGCGCCCTTATAGTCCATATCTGCAGCGAGGCTTTGTTTTCCCAAATGGATCTCAAACACCTTTATATTTTCCATTATTCACGTGTGTTGACTGATACTTTATTGTGCAATGATTAGATGTCCACAGAGTCATCCCAGGCCCCACAGATGGTACAAATATGAATAAGACAGAATCTCTGCATAGAAAGAGCCTCTAGCAGAAGAGAGGGAGCCCATGGGCAAACAGGGAGATTCTGAGGGGCACCAAAGAAGCACAGCAAAGAGGCGGGCTGGCCAACTCTGCCCGAGGAGTTGGGGGGAAATGGATCCCAGAACATGGGAATTGCTGCTCCACCGGGACCAAGGCTGAGAGGGAGGACTCACTTTCAACCAGCAGAGAAGAGAAAAGAGAGTGAGATCTGTTGAACAGCTGCAACCTGGTTGGGGAAGAAAGGAACACATTAAGAGAAAGAGGAATCATTCAGGACAGCATAAGCAGTGCTGGGGCAGAATTTTATTAATTCCCAGGGCCGTGCTGTGCATGCAGCAGATGCTTAAAAAAGTACTGGCTGTATGAATGCTTGACTCTGAAATAAATTAGTACATTTTATTTTAAAGCAGAAGTATGTATGTTACTATGCAAATGAATGAGTTCTAGTTCTCAAATATCAACTGTGCATACTTAAGCATTAGGGCTTCCCCCAATGCTACACTGGCCTTCAGGATGCCCCCTCACATTAGTCAGGAACACATCTTTGCCATATGAACCCAAATAAGTCATGGGGAGGAAGTTTAACTTGCTGCCACCCCAAATCGAATACTGCAGCCCCAAACCATGAGGCAATTTTTAAGGAGTATCTACCATTTGGAATGACTGCTGTAACTGCTTCCCCACAATGGGGACAGGAACACCGGAGATCCACCAGTATGTATCACTAAAGACTAAAATTCCAACCACAGGTGTTGAAAGTAGCCCAGTACTGAGGTATGGGAACCCATGCAGTCCTCAGGCACTGAGACAGAATGATGCAAAACCGAAGACAATATGCCATTTGCGCAGACATTTAGAGAGAAGCTAAAGGTATTACATGTGACACTATATATATACACAGACGCTGGGATTACAGGCATGCGCCACCACGCCCAGCTAATTTTTGTATTTTTTAGTAGAGAGGGGGTTTTGCCACATTGGCCAGGCTGTTCTCGAACTCCTGCCCTCAGTTGATCTGCCCGCCTCAGCTCCCCAAAGTGCTGGGATTATAGGGTGAGCTATCACCCGGCCGATGTGTGTTTTTCTTATGCAAAACTTACACAATAAATCTAAATAATTCTTTCCTACTCTACACAGAGCCTTAAGTTTGACACTTTAAACACTACATCATCTTATCTACTATCTTAGAAATGCCTTGTAGTAAGCTTTTGCCTCTAACACAATCACGGAACATTCTCCCTATTTTTCTTTCTCTCTCCTTTCACGACCAACATTCCATTTTGTAGCTCCTCGCTTCTCTCTCTTATCACATCCCTCTTTTCCTTTGACCTGCTCTACTAAACGGCCTGGTCATTCACTCACACTGAGATGTCTCCCTCTCCCAGAAAACCTCTTTTTCTTCCCAGTGACATTGGCCTGCAGTCTCTTGCCACCTGGCCTCCACCTCGCACCTCAAATATACCGTTGGGGGGCATCTGGGCTCCCAAAAGCCTGCAGTCCCTATTGGAACAGGCTTCGGAAATCTTCTAATGCTGGAAGGGTTCTTCTCCTCTGATCACCATTTGCCATCTGCTGCAGCAGAGAGGGTTTGCGATTTAGTTTGTTGCAGTTTTTGCTTTGCTTTGCTCCCAACATCATGAACGGGTTGACTCTTAGCTTTCCTGCTGTATGTGAAAGATCACTAGTCTAAAACACAGGAAGGCTAAGCTTACACACACACACACACACACACGCTGCACGTATATACATACGTGTCATATGTTTATATCTTAACTCCCAGCAAGAGTTGACTTTACAAAAACAATGATATAAACCTTCTGCTTCCTGTAACAGAAAAGCTACCCGATACTCCTAAAATAAAATTCATAAGGGTTTGCAGAAGTGTTTAGCATGATATGATAAAGAATCCACTAGAACACCTCTTATAGTACTTGTTTTGAGGCACTTCATTCCCAAAACACATTTTCCATTGTTATAATCTTTTAAAGTGCTCATCTATCTGGCTTCTACAGCAATTTACAAGTGTGAAACAAATATGTAATTCACAGAGGGAAAAAAGGGCAAAGGCTTAATTTACTGCACTCTCATTTGCCAGAGTGCAGAGTTGTGGGGCACAGCCACAAAAGTGACTGTAAATTCCACTGGTCTAGTGAACAGTGCAGTTTTCCTAATTTTTATTGCTGTACTCTACAGCTGAGTGATTGTCAGGCCAACACCAAAGCACAGGTTCCATTTGAATGACATATGGCTTCAGTCAACCAGAGAGATGTTCAACATTAAACAACACAAGTAGACAGAACAAGAATACAAAATGCCAAACTAGCCCTCACAGAACCAGATACCCTAGTACGCATCTCAGTCCTTTGGAAGAGGCTCCGAGTGTGATGCGAGCACGCCTCCCTGGCCCCTTGCAGTAATGCACAGGGCACAGCGGGGCCAGGCTGGTGTGGAGGAGAGCCTTCACGGGCACCGCAGTTAGAAGCTGTAGTTCCGCCCTCAAGAGCTAACTGTCCCATCTATATCACACTGCATTACCTCCTTGTCCAGCAGACGTTGAATAAATGTAGGTGGAGCCAGCAGGCAAGGAAGAAGCACGGAGAAAGAGACACCTGAAGGAAACAGGAGATAGGAAGGAGTGTGGGTCTACGGGGAACAGTACAGCACACTGCGGAGTGAAACACAGCACCACGCAATCTCGAACTGCAAGCATCTCAGTAAAGTGGTACTTAGATCCAGGCTGGAGAGCTGACAGCAATAAGGGTGAACAGGAAGACAGAAGCCCAGAAGGGTCATGCCATCAGATTCACAAGTTTGGATTTTATTTCACAACAGATATTCACTAAAGAACTTTAAGCGGGAGAATAACATAGCAGATTTTCACTTTAACAAGATTACTGTGAAAGCTCTTTGTGAAAGAATAAATAATAAGTGGTTGTGAATCATTCGGGATTCATAAAACCTTTGAGAGTATATTGGCCAGAAAAATGCATCTACACACATATATAGAAATCTTAATATTTAATTTTCAGGAGGCTGAGGCAAGAGAATCGCCTGAACCTGGGAGGCAGAGGTTGCAGTGAGCCAAGATCGTACCACGGCACTCCAGCCTGGCGACAGAACAAGACTCCGTCTCAAAAACAAACAAAAAGAAATCTTAATATTTCATTGCAAAGGATTCACAGCTTCCTGAGGTCCATCTGTGAACACTCAGGGGTCTGTGGATCTCAGAGTGAGAATGGTCTGGAAGTAGGAGTGTGGTAACTGGCAGAGACACTGGTTGAGGGGCTAAAGCAACTGCCCACGCCAGTGATGGCAACGGCCTCAACTCGGGTAAAGGCTATGAAGACGGGACACGCAGAAAATGTCTGAGGCCGTCTTCAGGAATTAGCGCTCAAGCGGAGGAGGGCAGTGAGGGAAAAACACCAAGGACAACTTCCCAGGCGGGCAACTTAAGAGACTGAGCAGTGCCATGTTTTTGTGGGAGCAAATGGTGGACTGGGGAAAGGAAACACCATGAGGATACTCAGAACTGGGTTGCTGGAGACACTCCCCGGTGGACACGCCCAGTCGGCATCAGCAGTGAGTGTCAGGCTGAGCGGGCCGTGGTCCAGGCTAGAGCCTGGAACTCGGATGAGACAGCTGAGCCTACACAGACACCTAGGCCCAAGTTCACAAGGCAAACCCAACCTAAAGTCCACAGGGCCAGATGGGTGAGGCTGAGGAAATAGGCCCACAGTTGACTCAGAACACCACCACAATATCATCCTGTAAATATTAACACAAACTTATTACTCTGTGCATGTGATTTATTCACACAGTCACATCAGTGCCATCTACTCCAAAATATAAAACTTTGGCAAATGTCTTCAAATAACTCTGTTCAGTACCTGGTAGTTACAATGGGAAAGTCAACACTATCATCCAGAGATACAATTCTAAATTTTTTCAGAGGCCTGACTTCAAAAAGGACAGTGTATGAAGACAAATTTTAAAGACGCTTTAAAAATACCCATATAATTTGGAATATTCAACAGTGCACTTTAGTAACACTAAAATCTGGAATGGAATTTGCAATTTCAGGAAAGCAGTTCTTTAACAGAAGTATTTAGCCTGTTATACAAACATGTTATTCAGAGAAATGTACAACACAGGGGATTTTCATCACATTTACTACATTTGTAAGCCAAAACGTAGCCCTCTTGTAATCACCAAGAGAGCTGCAGTAAAACCTCCATAATATTAAACAACAGCACAACACGGCAGTAAGCCATCCTTTTATTAAGACAAAGAAAACATACTTAATATGCGCAGCTTTGTCACTTTTTTCCTGAGGAACTCATTTTAAACAGCAGCTCACTGAAAAGGCATGAACTGTTTAAATCTGAACAGAGACTGGCATCTTTATTTTGTGAGGAGAAGCTGGCAGGGAGAAAGACTGTAATAATTTTAAGGTTCTATCAGTCTCACGCTAAAATCTAGAGTGTGAAATAAAAAATATCAAAAACATTACTCCAGAATCGAATACAGCTGGTCAATGAAAACTTTCTCACCTCACCTGGCTTTTAACATTGACCACTACAAATGTAATTAATTTTGAATAAATGGCAAAGCATTCCACACATTTTTAAGGAAGAAAATATAGATGTCACTAACTGGACTGGAAAATGGACGCAGATAATAAGAAAGCTTATGGTACTCAAGTGAGTGATTTATAAAGCTCTGAAAGTTGGTCATCCAATGCACAATCACAACCACTTCCTATGAAGCTAAAGAATGACTTTCCTTTCATACACTGAGTTCCTGCCACACAACACACGGCAGTGTGATGATGCAGTGTCTGTTTAATGAAGGAATGAGGGAACAATGAATAAATGAACGGCCATCAGCCTCAAATATTTATCTAGACACTGCTCTTAATCCATATACTCAAACAGGCCATTCAGAGATGGTCTTTCAAAGAATACTGTAAATTTTAACAAGTAAAAGTAGATCCTATATGTGAATTAAAGTCAAATATTTACCTGATCAGTTACTATGGGTGGGCTATTCCACTTTATGCCACAGTGATAAAATCCAGATGTGGCTCCTGCTCTTAAGGGCCTTAAAGGAGCAAAGGACCCATATTCCAATTACCATAAGTCAAGATTCAATATGCCACAACCATAAAGAGACACCCTTAAGGTACTATGCACGTTCTGGAAACGGATTAAAGCTCCACGAAGGAGAATGGAATTGAGCTTTGAGGAGTAGCCAGGGTTGCACCAGACAGAGATATGGGGAAAGAGATCAGGACTTCCAAGTCACAAATAATGGCATCATGAAAATGTGGGACCTATTTAAGAAGATGGGGTTTGTGTAAGAGGAATGAAGGACACAGTCAGAAAGGGGCAGGCCTGGAGCCAGCAGAGAGGACCCAAGCAAAACAGAGGCTACACTGAAAAGGGGATTGCAGATGCACCTGCTGATTTTTAGTTTGGGGGAAATGTGTCACGCCGTGCATGCCAGGCCTTGAGCCGGGGTGTTCAACTCACTCTTACCAACTTCACTCTACAGGTGAGAGATTCCCACAGCACACAGCTGATAATCAGTCAGTGAGAAGGGGAATCAGGACAGTCAGGGCCCCTACTCCAGAACATTAAAACAAACTAAACGGCTGGGTGAAGCGGCTCACACCTGTAATCCCAGCACTTTGAGAGGCTGAAGTGGCTGGATCGCTTGAGCCTACCAGGAGTTTGAGAGCAGCCTGGGTAACACAGGTAGATCCCGTCTCTACCAAAAATTTAAAAATTAGCCAGGTGTGGTGGCACGCATCTATTGTCCCAGGTACTTGAAAGGCTGAGGCAGGAGGACTGAGCCCAGGAGGTCGAGGCTGCAGTGAGCCGTGAGACACTACACTCCAGCCTGGTGACAGAGTGAGACCCTGTTTAAACAAAACAAAACAAACAATAAAAAAACCTAAATGTGAGAAATTAGTCAATACCCGAAAAAAGGGCAAAATCCAATTTGACTCTTTGGCACTGCCCCCATGGGCCTGGGGATACTATGATTCCATTAAGAGAAGACGTGGGCAAAGCAGATGGAGGAAGAGCTGTTTCTGAGGAGCCCGTGGGTATCTGAGAAATGCTTTGGCGGGTGCTGACGAGGCTGGCCCGCAGCTGAGACACGGGTTGGGGTGGAGGCACAGATCCAGGAGAGGGCCTTCTAAAGGACACCACTCATCAGATGCCTGAAGTTACCAATGCCTGAGACTGTCCACAGGTGGGGAAGACCGGGCCATCCTTCAGGAGGCAGGAAGGCAAACACACGTAAGTGAAGGAGAATCGCCAAAGCACACAGGTACTGCAGTAAAGCCCTGCTGCACAAGACTCCATTGCATTTGCTAAATAATTCACATTGTGTATCACAGCTCTGCACGCAGCCAACCACAGAAACACAACTGCATCAACCTAGATCATTTGTAGATTCCAGATCTTCAGTGATGTTTATTCAGATTCCCACTTATCCTGTAAATCATCAATTCTCTCCTTCAAAAATTGATCATTAATTTTTACAAACTTTACAAAAATATTCGTGACTAAACATGCTTTAAAGTAATAAAAGACGAGTATTAGTTACCCTCTCCTCAAAGTATGATAAAAATTATTCAGTTTGAACTTATGAAATGTCAGAATCTTAAGTTGACCACAATTATAATGACAGAAAATTCTGTCCGGTGGGCTAATCCAGAACTTTCCAATCATTAATTACATAATTAATTACATAAATTAATCACAGGTTAGTTTTACACTGATACGAAAATGTATGCCTATTCCCCAATTATTCAACTCTTATTCTCTGAGAGCCTTCTGTTAATCTGTCAAGCATCATGCAAGGTGCCAGGAGCAAACATGAGAAGCCATGCACGGGGCTGCTGGCGTGCTTGGAGGCTGGAAGGGAAAGAAAGAAATGCATGGAATGGCCTGTTCAGGTGGTCACTGCCTCGCTGTCCGACAGTTCTGTTAAGAATGGCTGGCACAAGAAGGAAGGAAGAGTAGAGGGGTCTTCAGCACACGGAGTAACCTCAGAGCAGGAGGGGGTGTCCAGCATGAAATACGGATGAGCCGATGGGCAGGGGTTCCAGGAGAAAAACAGCATGGAGGAAAACAAAGCACCAAGAAACAAGCTATGTGTAAGGATGACCAATGACCACACCAGCAGGTTCATGGAACAAAATCTACTCCACAGCGTGGGGCCAGCAGTTGCAACAAGGTGCTGAAGAGACCTTGTTACTTCTCAAATACCTATTTCCCCTTTTTCTGGTCCTGGAAGGCTCTGTCCTACTGAATAGAAATTATTTTAAAAAGCTTAGCAAGCCAATAAACCAAACAGACTAAAAACCGATGGGTTAGGCCAGGCGCAGTGGCTCACACCTTGGGAGGTGGCTCAGCACTTTGGGAGGCTGAGGCAGATGGATCATCTGAGGTCGGGAGTTCGACACCAGCCTGGCCAATATGGCAAGACCCCATCTCTACTAAAAATACAAAATTAACCGGGCATGGTGGCGCACACCTGTAATTCCAGCTACTCGAGAGGCTGAGGCAGGAGAATCACTTGAACCTGGGAGGCAGAGGTTGCAGTGAGCTGAGATCGTGCCATTGCACTCTAGCCTGGGCAAAAAGAGCAAAACTCCATCTCAAAAGAAAAACAAACAAATAAACAACAACAATAAAAAAAACACAGTGGGTTAAACTGACCAGGTATGATTCCAAAAACAGACGAAATGGAGGAAGGAGATTTATTGAGCACTAAGTGCCAGGTCCTAGGCGATCTGCTTTTACACATGAAATCTCATTGACTAATCCCAATTCTTATTTAATAAAAAAGAAATTGTAGTTCAGACGATTTAAGTAACTTGCTCAGGGTCAATCACCTTGAGATGTGGCTGTTGCTTAAATCCAGTTTATTTTATTTTATTCTACACAGACTCTGTTCCAACTTCCCAACAATATGTCAGTGTATAGTATTATATACGCATATATTCATTCATTAACTCCTTTACTATTTTTTAAATCTAAGAACATGGAGAAAAACAGAAAGAGAAAAACAAGTCTTCAATTAAGTATACATAAGCCATCAGGAAAAAAGCACAATGTGGTTCCTCAAGAAGGAAAACCAGAAGTGAATGCTCTTGCAACTTACAATGAGCACAGTTCCAGGAAGCCCTGGAAGGACCTGGTATCATCAAGCAGGACATGTAGGACCTGGTATCATCAAGCAGGACATGTACCTGCACAGGGATGGTCCCTCAGCCTCCCATCTAAGAAGCCCTGTTCCTGCAGGAGGGGAACAACACAGATGTGCCAGCTGCCCCCGCTGTCATATGCTGTCCCAAAGACTTGGAGCAAGTAAGAGCATATAAGAAGATACTCGTCAACCAGAATGTTTCTTTCCATGTGGCATCTCCAGAGTCCTAAAAGTAGGATAAAACAGTAATTAGGAGCAACAGTGTTGGAGTCAGTCCAGGATTCCCATCTTGGTCCTGTCACTTATTAATTAGGTGACCTTGAGCAACTTAATCACTCCAAGAAAGCCTCAGGTCCCCATCTGTATCAGGCCTTCTCCACTATTCCCTATCAAATGTACAAAAGGGTTATCCATGCGATCTGATTTCCACTCTGTCTAGCACCATTTTTCATACTGCCCATTGCATTAGTGAACAAGAACATTCCATGGGGTGCACTTAGCATT
Source organism: Mandrillus leucophaeus (assembly GCF_000951045.1). Lineage (NCBI taxonomy): Eukaryota > Metazoa > Chordata > Mammalia > Primates > Cercopithecidae > Mandrillus > Mandrillus leucophaeus. The sequence goes on along the minus strand of NW_012101654.1, from coordinate 1,624,499 downwards.
CCATTACTGCCTTCCATTTATTTGTCCATCACCTACTGGATGCCAGGCACTGTACTAGCTAGGAGGTGATAAATACAAAAGATTAGTAAGCTACAGTATCCCTGCCCTTCAAAAATCTCACTTTTCTACACCACAGGCTGGCCTGTTGTTTATATGAGTATAGGTAAGAAACTGTAGCAAGACAGGATGCACAAGAAAGGAGAAACCACGACAGCGGTCTTAGTTTCAAACCTCCTCAGATTAATGACAGGGCAAAAAAAAAAAAAGAAAAAAAAAGTCACTCAGATTCTAGTTACGAAACTTACTGACATAAACACTAAACCCTTTGAGGCATAATGCTAGGAAATCCAAAGGTTCTAGATGTTTGAAAACGATAAAAATCCCAAATACAAAACATGTACAGCCTTTAGGAACATGGTTTGTTAGATGTTATTAGGACATTTTTGGATACAGAATCATTACTAAATATTACTACAAGATAACAAAGAGGTTTGGTAAAATATTCTAGTTCTGACTGAGTCTAGAGTCCAATGTCACACAGCTTTCTAAAAATGTAAACGTATCTATAATGTGCAATACAACAAAATTAGCAGCTCTTAGCTTCTTAGCTGGATGTATGCAAACTTTTTTTTTTTTTTTAAACACTACCATTGTAAGTATTGCTTTTAAAGTACTTCTATTTTCCCAGCAAATCCAGAATCCACATTTCCCCACCCAGGTCTACATTACCACACAGACTCAGTCTTTGACAAGACTTCATTCAAAGCAAGCTCTTCAATCCACAGCTCCCAAGGCATGGGAGACCTTTTAAACTATAGATACATAAAAGACAACAAAGGCAATTTAACCTAAATAATTTGTTCAATGGCAAATATATTTATTCCATGTTACCCTAAGCCCTGAAGTGAGACATTTTCAGGTCTCCCTGGCCTCTAGCACCAGGCTGGAAGCTTTATGTTCAGGATCAGGTTATAAACAGCCAGTGGAACGTCTCCTGGAGCTCCCTGCTAGCGTCCAGCCTCTCACCGCCAGGGTGGGCCTCAGACGGGGCCTGCATGCATCTGACGACTGGGGGAGGCAGCAGGATTTACTGAAGTTCCCTGTGAAACAGGAGGCGCCCTCCAGCTCCTCTGGTTGCCACCCCCACTAGCAAGGCCAGGTCATGAGTGGGCACTTTGGCCACCAGCTCTCCTACTTCTTCAAAGACTGTAATCCAGGGTGTTTCGGAGCTAGAACGGGTCTGGAAGGAAAACAGCAAGTCCTGAACGAACCGGACCACCGGAATGGCTACTCCCTGGGAAAGGCAGAGGACAGCCTCTCAACTGCTTGCCCTCCCTGCCCCCACCCTGCCCCAGCCACTGCTCCCTGGTGTGTAGGGAGCAGGGAGATTAGTTCCCAGAACTCACTCAGGGAGATCAGTAATGCCTCAATTATCAAATGCTCTCTCCTGCTACTATGAGGATTAAAACATTATTGGAAATGATTTTTTAAATATTTTTAAAGACATATTTTCAACAGATGTCTGAAGTTGTTAAGTGTGATTTTACTGCTTGCTCTCAGAACCAATTTTCCCCCACAGGAATGCTCACTCTTTTTTTTTCCTTAAGAATCTCAATGGGCATATAAAATTTGATATGAAGAAATTCACTTTATAGCTCACTCTAGACAAATCCATCTCTTCACATACTTTCTGACATCTGTATTAATTCCTGATGGCTTCGACTTGCATGCCTGCAAGTCTGTTAAAAGGGTGAAGAAAAGCATGGTAAAACAGTCTTTCCATGTCCTAGCCCTTATGAAAAGTAGTTAATATAGGTCACTGAGACTTCCTGAATACCCTATTTTCAGGCAAATCAAATATATGCAGACTAACAACTTATAAGCCCATAAATCTGAGTGTGAAATTTTGCTAATATTTATGAGGCAGATATAGTCCTCAATGTTTACCCATAAATTATATAAAAATGTCTCCCATCCAAAAATTCACATACAAATTTCAAATTCAAAAAACCATTATTCGCTTTTATGGACAGATGTTGAGGCAATAGATGAATGAACTATACCAAAAAAGACAATGACCTATGACAGAGACAAAAAAATACTTGTTAATCTCTTGTCTTTGAAAGAAGTATCATTAGAAAAAATAGCTGAAAGTATTAAATCTGAAAATTTGGCCTCTTCTGATACAAACTTGAAAATAGACTTCCAAATCTTTAAATTCTGTTAAAGAAATATATAGACAATGCACATACAATATAGCAATTAAAATGAAATCAAAAGTTTTAACTGATGACAAAGAACATTTAATGCATTAGAAGCAAAAAAACTAAATTTATTTTTTAAAAATCAGAAATGTTTTACGAATCACCAAATGCCTCTTCCTTCAGTCACTTAAAATTACATACCCAAATAAACCCTATTCATACTTGGTCTGTCACTTCTTTTATGTTGTAATGATCTTGCTGAATTCTTCTTTGACATTAATAAAACAAAGCACCGTGTTATTAAAAATTGACAAAAATTGTCTCTAAATCCTATTTCTAAAAAACAACATTTACGGTTCTAAGTAGTTTCATAAGAATACCGAATTTATTGTTTTGTTTTGTATTGTCTTACATCTGCTATGGTCTGAACATTGTGTCCCTCCAAAATTTATATGTTAAAATCTAAACCCTCTAGGTGACGGCATTAAAAGGTGGGGCCTTCAGGAGATGACTAGGTCATGAGGGTGCAGCCTCATGAATGGGACTGAAGCCCTTAGGGGAAACAGTCAGATGGTTACCCTCTTCCACCATAGGAGGACACAGCCCGAAGGCACAGTCTGGGAACCAGGAAACGGGCCTCGCCAGACACTCAATCTGCCAAGCATCTTGATCCCGAACCTCCAGCCTCAAAAACTGTGAGAAATACATTTCTGCTATTTATAAGCCACCCAGTTTACGGTATTTTTGTTATAGCGGCCTGAACAGACTAAGTTAAGCCCTTTCAGCATGTCTGTTTTCTAAAGCCGTTTCTTTATCACAGTAGGTTTAAATCCTTAATATTTATCCTCATGTTGTAACGATACAATAGAAGCACCCACATATATCAGTGACGACAACCAAGGAAACACCAGTTCCTCAATTCTCTTTCCAGGGAGGAAGAAGAATGATGGAGCTTCTTTTATAATTTACACTTTACCTAAATAGTTCAACAAATACAAAATAAAGACCATGTGGAAAACTGATCCAAAATAATGAATCAGATGTTTGTGCATGGCTCGGTACTGAGGCAAGCATTCACCTGGCGGCCTGCTACAAGGCTTTCCTCACAGAGAGACAGGATGGAAATGACCCAGCCATCAACCGCCACTGTGAGGAAGAGTGCTAGGGACAGGAGGGCACCGGGACAGTGTGGAACTGTAGCAGCCGTGCTCAACGACAAGGTGCATAACTGACTGCGAACACAGCAACTCATTTTGGACATTAAACTGATTTCTGAAACACACATTTGTTTTCTCCACCTGTCTTTTTAATGAAAGCTTATTTGATTGGTAGGGGAGGTGTATCTTGAACTCCAATGAACAGCCTGAGATTTAAAGGGCACGGCATGTGAAGAGGAGCTTGAGATCTGTTGGACCACTTCTAAGGTAAAATGATATTTTTTAACAGTCACACCAGAAGTAGATTCTCGGTCTTACTCTTAACCTGAAAAGAAGGCCTGAAGGAAACCAAAAGTATCTCCAAAGTTATTTTAAAACTTCAAAATAGTATATTCACATACTGTTCAAATGTAACCAAATGAAAAAAAAAAATTAACCAGGTGGTATTCCTGATAATGACATCACCCAGATACTTTTAAAAACATTCAACTAAAGGATCAAATATCCCAATAAAATACAATCACTAGGTCAGCTTTCCACAGGAAACGGTGTTCATCACGCCTCTCACAGTTTGTGGGAGGAAACACCCCTTTCTCCCAGCTCAGTCTATGCCCAAGGAAATGGATTCCGGCACCCAGCCTGTCTCTTCCAGTGTCCTCGGCAGTGACGGTTCCTATTGCTGCCATCCACACGGCTCTGGCCAGGGCTCCCAACACAGGACTGCCGCCAGTACCTAACTGCCTATGGTGTTTGCACCATCTTTTCCATGGAGGAGTCTCAAGCCACATTAAAACTTTGATTTTAACATCCAGCAATATGATTTCCTTTGGCACCCTTTAGCAGGTCCAGAAATGTCATTTGTACACCTTTTGTTGGTCGTTAAAAATCAAAACTGTTTGTCAGAGTATGCAACGGATGGCTGAAAGACAGGTCGCAGAAGACTCCAAGGAAAATACTTCTGAAACAAATAGCATTATAATAAGTCAGCACTGTGCCAGGCCACGTTAAAGGGAGATATTCATGTACAGGGAAAAATTGTGGTCACAAATAACTTTCCTACGTCTGCACAGAAAATAAAATGCACTAAATCACACTTAAATGAAGGAACCTCATGATGCCTGCAACAGCAACTGAGTTTTTCAACGTTTCCAAGTAGTATAAACCACTCAAAAGAACTCCTGTAGACAGTTCTTGTAGCTGTTAATTACATTTTAATGTCTGTGACAATTCTGTTTATGTATTAGACAGACAGTAACCCACAGCTATGAACATATTAACATAAATTACAAAGGTATTTATAAAGTAGCACACAACAGCAGTCAGACCCACAAATGTAAACGAAACCAAACTGTTTTCACTTTATGACTCACATATTTTTAACCTAAAGAGACTCTGGATAAAGACAGCAGATTCAGCACTCACATCTAGTAATAAAAATGGCAGTACTGTTTGCTTTTTGCTTGCCTGCTTTTTGTTTATTTTTATAAAACAAACCTACAAGAAGAGGAACAAAAACAGCCAAAAATTTTGGAAGCTAGAAACAGATGGACAAGTAGTAACTAACTTAGCCAACCTGGAAAGGTTAAGTCCCACACCCAGCTGACAAGGCAGAACCATCCAAAGGCTCAGCGATTGGTGGCAGCAGACACCTCCGAGTATAGCGTGGCGGTAGATGGACTGACTATGAAGCACTCACTCTCCCACTAAGCACAGCCCCTCCTTCACCCTAGCAGATGCCCAGAGATTTCCTCCTTGTAGAAGAGCAAAAGAGAGGTTCCCCAGAACCACCGCTGTAGAAGTACTACAGCAGCATCTACAGAATCCCCTCGCACAATCGACCTTGCCAACAGCCCTCTTTCTGTGGTAAACCTGAGGCTGGACCAGTAAGAAAGGTCTAAATACAGCCTGGGATGGGAGTGGGAATGTCCCAGATTTCCCTAAGTGAGCCCACCAAGGTCCCCACAGCAGTTCTTACGATGAACAACTGGCCAGGCAACCAATAATTACTTGGGGAAAGCCTTTAACATAAATATAGAGACCAAAACAAACAGAAAAGGGCAAGTTAGACGACAGGGAATCTGCAAAACACAGTACAGTCAATAGCTCAAAGAGGTAAGAAAAAACAATCCACCCTCAAATAAGAACAGGAGGCTATTAAACGAAACAGAAAGAATCAAGAAAAAGAAAAAGGAAAAAGGCAGAGGGAAGGAGGGAAACAGTCTTAGAGGACCAGAAAGAGCTCCTGAAAATTAGAAATATAATAGAAATGAAAAACTCTTCTAGAAAATGGAATAAAAAGGAAAAGACATGAAAAATAGAAGAAGAGATAAAGTTAAAAGTCTAGTATGAGACGATGAGTTCTAGAAAGCCAGAAGAGTAAAAATGAAGGAGAACAGGGAGATAAAAAGAAACTTAAGAGCTTTTCCATAATCGAGCCAGAGTACGTGGGGAAATGAAATAAAATGGACTGAAATAAAACTAAAGACCAAAAGAAGAAGGTCCTACAACATTAGAGGCTGAAGGAAGAGAGATGCAAAGGATTAGGAAACAAGAAGCAAGAATGGCTTCAACCTTCACAACAGCAACACTGGTGGTGAAGACAGTTGAGCAAGTGCTTCAGAATTGTGAAGGAAAGTGATTTCCAGATTCCCATTCTCAGTCAATCTCTCAGTCATGCATGAGGGTAAAATAAAAGGCATTTTCAGACATGTGAGATCTTAAAAATGTGGTCTCCTGAATCATTCTTAAGAAAGCTACTAAGAATTGGCTCCACCAAAATAAGAAAGACACAGAATCCAGGAAACCAAAGATCCAACAAAAGAAAGTGAAGTGAAACTCCAAGTAAAGGAAAAATCCCAGGATAACAGTTGAACATCAGTAGAAAGTGAATCCAGAGAGACCGCAGCAAGCCAGAAATCTCTAAGATAGGGAGTCCTCTAGAAGACAAAACTGATGACATAACTGATGGGTCTAAACATCTTACAAGGGGAGACAGTTATAACCGATTAAGATTCTAAAGGGGAGTGCATGGTAAGTTTATACAGAAAATTTTTAAAAAGAAAAAAAACACCAGTTATTTAGGAAGAACAAAGAGCTGTGTAGAAAAGGAAAATAACAGTTTATGACATCGCTCATTTCTGAATAGCATTTCCCCAGCCTTCATAATGTAAATACCAGAGTGATCAAACCACAATTCCAGCAAGTCTATACTAGGAGGATGAGAGAGGATAAAGGGTCATGCTTGTGGTGAGCGCTAAGTGAGAATGGAGTACTAAATCATCATCTTCCAGCAGGGACAGCACCAGACAAAGCCTAAAACTTCAAGGAGCAGTGTAAGAATGTGATTCTAGACATGAAGGTATCCTCAAAGACGCAGCTAGAAGAGTTGAAAGTGGACGCCTCTGGGGAAGGGGGCATGGGCGAAGGTGGGCAGTACCTACTGTTACTGACAGCAAAGTTTACACAAGCATGGACTCTGTAAACCATTTACACATATAACCTTGATACAAGTAACAACTTTTTAAAAACTAGGCTAAAAGAAAAGATTAAAGATAGCTAGTGGAAAGTACAATATCATAAGCCAAAAACAATTTTAAAGCCATCCTATATATTACCATTACTTAGAATCAAGCCAAGAGCCCAAGGGAGACATGGAGGGTATACTCACTGCTCGAAGCACACTTCTGAAAGACAAGATAACAATTTGTCAGAGAGCATCCTCTCCTTATCTCCCTCAGAGGGCTGCAAGATTATTAATCTTCAGAATACAAAGAAGTGGAAAACTACAATTCCCAGTATACCCTGCAGCCCATTCAATTACTTTAAGTACATAAGGCTTTGCTATGAGGGAGAAGATTAGTTTTAAGAAAAAAGAAAACTAGTCCTCACAAGTCATTTCCAGCCTACTGTGTTCTACAGACATAATTTTTCCATTTTCTACTTGAGGAAAAAAAGCATACAAAACAAATCATCTGTTATAGCTTGAAAATTATTGTTTAGTTATTTCAAGGAACAATTTTGAGATGATGGTATTGCAAGTCTGGAAACGGAATGTTCAAACTAGTGAGGCCCAAGAAGTTATGGAATCTCTCCTCCCCTCCCCTCCCCACACCCCACACATCCAATTTTGCACGTGGATTTTGCCAAGGACTCAAAGAAGCCCAGCGTCTATCCAAAATGCTTAGAAGCCACGTGCAGCATCATAAAGGGAAGAATTCATCTTTCATCCAACCAACAACTGAAAACAGTTTTGGCAACTGCTCAATCAATCAGGACACAGAACTGGAGTATTCACTAACCTGGGTTCTACTTCCTATTTCATACTTTTGGGAAGTCAATATTTTAATTGCTTCCAGGTTCCCCATCTATAAAATAGACATAAAACTCTCCTGTATTTCACAGGAGAGTTTGATATATAGTTGTTTAAAGATTCTTAAAGGAAAAAGAAATACAAACTACTCTCTATGGTCCTCAAGTATCCACAACCAATACAATCATTTCAAAATCACCATATCCAAAATCAAACTTATCATCCTCATCTTTAAAACTGGCCTCTTCCCCTATACTCAGGCTCTTGGCTGAGAGACCCATATTCTTCTCTTCCATCCAACCTAGAGAATCCAGAGTCATCCAAGTCTCCTGCTCACTCATCCCAAACCTTCTTGCCCTAATGCAATCAACTTCCCTGCCCTGCCTGGTTAGCCCCCTAAATAGATTTAAAGCCACCCCTTTCCTTCTCATCTCTTATTACCCACCACTATACTAATCTGCTGAGATCCCACCTTATTCTGGTCTTTGTGTGCCTAGACTCAGAACAGGTGGTTTCCAGGTTCCTTCCCTTTAAATCCTTCTTACTACCACAAGCAGCAGGTTAAAAAGTGACCTAACATGCTAATTTCAGGCATTCTTAGAAGTGGAGAGGAAGTACAGGGTCCAGTCAAACTTCCCAACTTAATCCTCACATCCTCCATGACTGTCTCCAGGAGCATCTCACATGCAACTAAGGCACAGGCCCATATTCCTTCAAGACACTGACTCCACACTTCACCTCCTCTGCTGTTCTTTCTACCCACCTGACTTTTGTTTTTAAATGACTGTTGTTCATCTTATGAAACTCAGCTCATCATCTGTTCCGTCATTCACTATTTCCCTGGCTCTTCATGAGCAGGAAGAGTGATCTAGACATGACTTTCCACCGCCAGGGCCCAGCCCCCAGGCGGGCACAGGGTAGGCCTTCAGTAACACAGAAGCACTCCTGGCTCTCACACAACAAGAGATGCAGTTCCAAAGTGCCGTCCACATCCAGGGCCGCCTCCTTTCGTCATTCACTCCTTACACCACTCCACTTTGCCTTGTACCTTCAATCACTGCAGGAAGGCTCTCTAGCCATTTCTTAATCCTAATTTCTCCCTGACCCTCTGTAGTACATGATGGTGCTGGCCACTGCATCCTCCTTTGGAATGGCCCATATCCGTCCATTTTATGACAGAGCTCTTTTCTGGTTTTTTTCTCTTACTGTTCTGCCTTCGTCTTACTTTCTCACTGTGCCCTCTTTCACCATGTACCCCCCTTAAGTGCTGGGATGCCAAGGTGTGCTCAGCCCCCTCCTTAAACAACACACATCTCTTCCTATTGCTTCCACTGTGGGCCTACAATTGTGATTCTCAGCCCTGCTTACACAGGGCCAAGGGCCCGCGCCAGGCCGACTGTAGTAAAGTCTGAGGATGGGGCACACCGTGGCTATTTGTTAAGGCTCCCCAACTGATTCTAATGGAAAGCCAGGGCTTAGAACCACTGAGCTACATAGTAACCGCAGACCCAAACCTCGAATGTCTCTCTTCACCATCCACAACTCCCCTGACCCATATTTCCAACTGTCCACTGAACACTTCTGTTTCCTCAAGACATCTACCATAATGCAAATTATGTTCAAAAGCAACGTCACTGTCTTCCCTTAGACCTGTTCCTCCTGGATTCCTTGAACTCTACACTGACACCTACTTGGATGCCCATGCTGCACACTGGAGAATCATCTCAGAAACCTTCCTTTGCCTGACTTTAAACTCACAAATGCCCCCTGGGTCAGCCCTGCCTCCCTGTCGGTCCCACTGCTTCTGCACATCTCAAGGTCTACAGGGTCACTCCCTTGTCACTCACCTTCCTTTCAGGCTTCCTGTCCAGCCCACTTTCCATACCTTCAGCAATCAGCCTTCTAGAGTACAGACTTCACACCGCCTCCTTATTAAAGTTTTGTAAACAAAGAGAAAGAGGGCTCTCATTTCAGCATGATAAAGTTCAGATTCCATGGAAAGGCGTGTAAGACCATTCATATTCACAACCTGTCTCTGGTCTAGTTTCTTATTTATTTATTAGTTTTTTATTTATTTATTTATTTTTTTTTTAATTTTTTGAGACAGGGTCTCACTCTGTCACCCAGGCTGGAGTGCAGTGGTACAATCACAGCTCACGGCAACCTCCACCTCCCGGGTTCAGGCAATCTTCCTACCTCAGCCTCCCAAGTTGCTGGGACCACAGGCTAGCACCACCATGCCTGGCTAATGTTTTTTGTATTTTTTGTAGAGACACGGTTTTGTCATGTTGCCCAGGCTGCTCTCGAATTCCTCGAAATCCTGTGTGCAGCGATTCGCCAGCATCAGCCTCCCAAAGTGCTAGGATTAGACGCATGAACCCCTGTGCCTGGCCTGGTCTAGTTTCTTAACCCAAACTTGTATCACATTCTCCAGGTTACTCTTCGTCAACACGTCATGCAAGTTTAGGATTATAAAGCAATGGATAAACTGTTTCCCCTGTCAAGAACATGCCTGTCCCCCCTCCCCACCACCACACACACAGAGTCCTGCTGTTCCTTCACTGACACCTCCAAATGTCACCTATCCTTCCTGCAAAGGCTCCCCTGTCCACAACCAGTATCTCCCCATCTCTACTCTACTAACTACCACAGTGTATAAGGTTGCTGACATACCTGCTACGTGACTCTCCTATTGTTCTCTGAGGGCCTGGAATGTATACCTTTTTCCAAACCAAGTTTTTGTTTCATTAGAGAAATTCTAAAATGTTGGTTGCAAAAAAGCAAGTAACTCTGGCACAAAGAGAGTGCTTAAATAGACCAAAGGCTTTTTCTAAAGAGATCCAGATTTTCTCAAGCTAGAAAAGAAGTAGAGGGGGGAAAAAAAAGATTTCTGTTTTAAGTTCTATGTCCTAATTATGAAAAGTATAAAACGCTGTTCCTCAAAAATCTATTATTAACATCTTAACGAAATAATCTTTTGTGGGTATACTAAAGATTCCATTACATGGAAGTTAGAACTATCATTTTGCCAACTGAAGACTGAAATCCTTTTCTTCTCCTACAACCATCTCCAAGTAAATTAAAGAGTCAGCTATTGTCTCCAGCTTGAGATGGATGTTAGATAATTAACCTGCAGAAAGATCAAAATTTACAGTTCTGGAGTATAGTAATGTTCTCATTTCATCTTACTACCTTTTCATTGGCATAAATCCCACTATTTAATGGTCTTCTTGTTCCTGACTATTAGAAATTATTGCCAGTTTACACTAACAGGCTTCCGTCATGTTTCATTTTCAAATCCTATTGTGGCCATTCATTCCAATCAAAACCAAAATAGATCAATTTTTAAGTAAAAAAAAAGAAGAAGAAGACACTGAAAAAATAAGTTATGTGGACAATTCAAAATCCTTGTATTATCTATAATAAATTCTGAACATCAAATAAAATTGAAAAGCACTATTATATCATCAACTCTATGCTATACTGACTTCAAAAAGTAAAATCTAAGCATATGGCATTAAAAATTTGAAAGCATAGTCTGCAAAATTTAAAGCATATTCTGCAAAGGGAGACATATGCATAAGTATAGGTGCTTTTGTTCATATTCATGTCATTTATGCAATGGACTTGTCCACTAACAAACTTATTGAGCAGAAGATTCCATTCTGAACACTTTCAAGGTTTATCAGATTCTCAAATCTGCCTCAGTACTGTGCCACAGCTCTCTCAAAATTAATCTCTCTCTCTCTCAAAATAAGGACAAGACCAAATGGTTGAAACAACTCCTGCTGCATGCAATTATGTAACTAGACAAGAAGGGTGTGAAAGTTTGAATGAAAACATTAGAAGTGACAGCTTTTCACCTTAGTCTTTCTGTGCCCTCTCCAAACTGCAGGGAGCAGATGGTAATTTTCAAGCACATTTAGACCAGGCTTGGAAGGACAACTCAGTGGTAAAGAAATAACTGCACATGTAAAAAACCACATGTTTTGCAACCTACGGCTTTTAATCTAGAAAAGCTTTAATACCAGTTAACACAGAGAGAGAAGCTGCCATAAGCATTGTCCCATATAAAAGGCTGGTGTATAACTTATACAATAATTCAACTTTAAGTTTCCTTTACACAGGTACACTACAGCACGCCTGTAAACACTGGAATTTTTTTTTAAAAAGAACTAAAATCTAAACATCAAGTAAGGCATCAAACATCAAGTAAGGCACCAAACAAAAAATTCCAACTCTTAAGGGAAGGCAAACGCTCCCGGCTCTCCAGTCTTTTATGGCCAAAACTCAGGCGATGGGGAGCCATCCTAACGGGTTCAAGCAAGTAGTGTAAGAGATGACAGAAAAGGAATAATCAGACAATTCTGATTCATTTACAGTCATGTACCACATAACAATGTTTCGGTCTACCATGGACCACCTATACAAGAGTGGCCCCATACACGTGGTGGCGGGCACCTGTAGTCCCAGCTACTCGGGAGGCTGAGGCAGGAGAATGGTGTGAACTCGGGAGGCGGAGCTTGGAGTGAGCCGAGATCACGCCACTGCACTCCAGCCTGGGCGACAGAGCAAGACTCCGTCTAAAAAAAAAAAAAAAAAAAAAAGAGTGGTCCCACACTATTACAATGGAGCTGAAAAACTCCTATCTAACAGTGACATGGTAATCACCATCATGTTGTAGTACAATCATTTAAAAAATTAATCTAGTGTAGCCTAAGTGTACAGGGTTGAAAATGTCTACAGTAGTGTACAGTAATGCCCTAGGCGTTCACATCCACCCTCCACTCACTCACTGACTCGCTCAGAGCAACTTCCAGTCCTGCAAGCTCCAGGCACAGTTAAGGACCCTACACAGGTGAACCATTTTTATGTTTTTTTAACTTTTATTTTTAATTGTTATGAATCCATAATAGTTGTACATATTCATGGGGTACGTGTGATTTTTTTTTTAGACAGAGTCTTACTGTGTTACCCAGGCTGGAGTGCAATGGTGCGATCTCGGCTCACTGCAGCCTCCACCTTCCGGGTTCAAGCAATTCTCCTGCCTCAGCCTCCTAAGTAACTGGAACTACAGGCACATGCCAGCACACCTGGCTAACTTTTGTGTATTTTTTAGTAGGGGCAGGGTTTCACCATGTTGGCCAGGATGGTCTTGAACTCCTGACCTCAAGTGATCTGCCCACCTTGGCCTCCCAAAGTGCTAGAATTACAGGTGTGAGTCGCCGAGCCCAGCCTCTTGTGATCTTTGGATAGAGGCATACAATGTGTAATGATCAAATCAGGGTAACTAATATATCCATCACCTCAAATGTTTGTCGTTTCTTTGTGTTAGGAACATTCCAGTTCCAATCTTTCAGTGATTTTGAAATTACAATACATTATTGTTAACTATAGTTGCCCTACTGTGCTATCAAACACTACATCCTATTCCTTCTAACTGTATATTTGTACCTATTAACATCCCCTCCTTATTCCCCCCTCCCATCTCTCCATTACACTTTCCAGCCTCTGTTAATCATCATTCTATCTAGCTCCATGAGTTCACTTTTTTTTTTAAGCTCTCACTGATGAGGGAGAACATGCATTATTCGTCTCTCTGTGCCTGGCTTATTTCATGTAACATAATGTCCTCCAGTTTCATCCACGTTGTTGGAAATGACATGATTTCATTCTCTTTTATGGCTGAATAATATTCCACTGTGTCTGTGTACCACATTTTCTTTATCCATTCATCCCACTGATGGACACCTAAGTTGTATTTTTACTGTATGTTTTCTATGTTTCAATATGTTGACATACAAACACTTGCCACTGTGTTCCAGTTGCCTAGAGTATTCAATCCAGTCACATGCAGCACAGGTTTGCAGCCTAGGAGCAACAGGCTCTGTTATATTGCCTAGGTGTGTAGCAGGCTAGACCATCTAGCTTTGTGTGAGTACACTCTATGGTGTTCACACAATGACTACACTGTCTGACGACACATTTCTCTGAACATATCTCTGTTGTTAAGCAACATCAGTGTATATTTCCAATGCAAAACTGACAATCCCAGCACTTTGGGAGGCAGAGGCGGGCAGATCACAAGGTCAGGAGATCGAGACCATCCTGGCTAACACGGTGAAACCCCGTCTCTACTAAACTACAAAAAACTAGCCGGGCATGGTGGCGGGCGCCTGTAGTCCCAGTTACTCGGGAGGCTGAGGCAGGAGAATGGCGTGAACCTGCAGGCAGAGCTTGCAGTGAGCCGAGATCGCACCACTGCACTCCAGCCTGCGCGACAGAACGAGACTCCATCTCAAAAAAAAAAAAAAAGAAAAAAAAACAAAAACAAACCAAAAAAAAAAAAACTGACTACTATACCAGTTAGGAACAGTACGCTATTTGCCTCTTTGTTTCCTCAAGCCAAACTGAAACAAAAAACTAAAGTAGTTCCAGAGTATGTGGCCAGCACCTTGGTCATGGCTCTTCAGCCCCCTTCCTAGCTCCAACAACACCCTGAGTTTCCAATTCAAATAGAAAGTTCAGAACAAAGCCCTCCTTCACACTTGAACAAAAGGGCTTCTTGAAACCCCATACTAGAAGTTAGCCCCCAGGCCAAGGACACACCAGAGCTACTGCTTCTAACAGCCACCTGTCCTTGCATTCTCAGTAGGTATGCCTGGCACCTCAGTTTCCCAGGGGCTCCATAGAGCCTCCATAAAGGAGGGGACCAGGGCACTGACACTCTCTTGAAATTGTAGGTGATAGAAACAAAGAACATTGTTTTGTCATCAACTTTTGACACTACAAAACTGTGTAACCTTAGGAAAGTCACTTAACCTAAGCCTCAATTTCCTCATCTGGAAATACTTTTCGTGCCATTTAAGAGAGCTATCATGAGGTTCAAACGAGATTGCTGATTTAAAAGCACCCAGTAAACAGACAAATCTTACTACATTGGTGTTCTAGTTGTGGTAACAGTTCAAGCAAAGCTAGGGTACAACATGTAAATTTTCCTGAATCCCAGCTCCTCCGTGCTGCTCCCATAAATCCAACTGCAAGCCCTTCTGGACCCTTCTAGCCTTGGGGTGAATGAAGTCAGATAGCCCATCCTACCCTTAGATCACCAGCACGTCAAGCTCCCAACGGTCCAGTTTGGATATGTATTACTTTTCTAGTTTCTCCCCCAAATTTCTTCCCCTTACATTTTGTCACAGTTTCAACACAATATGACTGATATATTTTACAATTAAGTAAAGGCAATGGGTTTTTCAGCATTGAGATTTACTAGACTTAAGCATTTTAGAGACAGACAGAGAGAGGATATGCATGCCCACACACACAGGATGCATTAAATGGGCTCCGCCATATACAGACACACACATGTGGATATACAAGTGTTTTTAGTGTTTTTATAATAAGACATAGTGCTTGATGCAGGGAGGCAGCATGGAGCAGTGGTTACGGTCAGAGTCTGGATGCAACCCCGGCTTCTCCACTAGAAGTACTTGGGGAAGTTACTTAATCTCTCCATGCCTTAGTTTCATCATCTGTAAAATGAGTTAATAGGACATATATCCTAAAATTCCTAAGAAGTTGATGAGTTAATGTACATAAAATGCCAAAAACAGCACATGACATGTAGTGAGAGGTTGTAAGTGTTTATGTTATTATCGTTCGATGCATCCTGAAAAGCATAGGTTATATGGTCATCACATACACATACATACATGGTTCTAGGCATTGGTATAGTTGAATGTATTTGTTGAAACATACACACATCTTTCCACGTGGCACCTGCAGTAAGACCGCTCAAGATAATGTTAGGCAACCTCCATCAGTTTATGTTGTTTACCTCACTCCAGGCACTGCTGTAAGACCTCAATACTTAGGAACACATGTCGTCCTCATAAAAACCCTACAAAGAAGCAGGGGTCCAGAAAGTCTCCAGAGCCTGCTGTCTTCTCCTCCATCTATAACCAGTCCACACGAAGAGTTATAATTATAATACATGAAAATTGGAGGTCACATAACCACATTTTTCCTGAAAATTTTGATAACAGAGAACAAACCACTATAATCTTTATTCTCATACTGGTATATCAACAATTATCCTTTTCATAAAAGTATGATAGCATCTCTGAGGATCCTATGAGTAAGAGTAGCCAGCTGGTTCCTAGATTCCAGAGCTAATGTCTCCAATGTAAATCACTGAATTCCATATTCCCGTCTCTAGCTGTGGCATTAAAAAAAGATACTCACATTCCCGCGCGCGCAAACACACACACACACACACACACACACAATTTAGGGCTCCATTCAAAATGATGAACTGTTTTGATGAACTTAAGGTTTCACTATTTTAACCAGTTTTCATATAGCTAACTTATTGTTTGGCTTGTTAATATTTCACCTTAATATAATTATAAAATCATTATTCTTCACACTTTATCAGAAACACTGATTGAAATGTGTGATATTTTGTCAGAAAAGAAACTAAAAATAAAGGTAAGCGTGTAGTCTGCCATGTGAAACACACAAAGTGGATGGGCCTGCAGTGTTTTGTGGGCCTGCATCCCACGCGTGTTAGCACACGCCTTCCTCAGACACACCGGAACCCTGTGCAGAAGGTACACTTGCACACAATATTTTTGTAGCTGAAGTCTACGCTTAGTGTAAATTCTGACTAATTCCCAAACTTTCGAAAATCAAAAAAACAATATGTTCACTAATGCGCTTTAAAAGTATAATATCATCCATACGCCTTAAAAATCTATTACTAAATTCTTAAGAATAACTTAGATAATAATATTACAAACCTGCTCTTCCAAAAGTGGACATCATTCCCCATCTCTCTGACCTATGTTCATCTCTTCGTGTTAACTTAGACACTAGTGACATTATTACAGTTTGAATTTTATGCTTCATGAAATGCCTTCCATGATATATGATAAGCACCCATCCCAACCCCAACTGCCCCGAACTCAGAGTTTATCACAAAAGTCTTATCAAACGGCCCAAGTGGACAAAAACGGCCTAGTAATCAGCTGGAAGTTAACAGGCCAGAGCAATCAACAGAAGCCCATGTTACAACTTAACACATTTTGTTCATTTATTCTTATGATCATATTTTTGTTTTAATTATTTATGGTAATTATAGCAGTTAATGTGCTGTAACATTTTTGCAAAAGAAATGAACTCTCAATAAAACCTTCCTAAATCTTTCACTGTTTCATCTGTGCCCTGTATATTCAAACACAACAAGCAAATAGCACAGTGTAAGCTGGTTAGAGGCCGACACAATTCTGCGTGGCTGGATGGCTGGGATGGGCGCAGGGGCACACCGAGACGGTTCACAGTAGCAGGCTCTAAGCACTGGGAAACAGGCCACACTTCCTCAGTCCTGAGACAATTTTGTCAATTTTGAAAGCTGACCCAACACACTCCCTGGGTCTAGAGAGGCTATTTAATAAGCTTAACATCCCAGACCCTGGAGGAACAAAGCAGACACCTGAATATTCTGTGCTCTGCTCCAGAACCAGCCCCTACCCCTGCTTCACAGCCCCAAAGGGCTTCCTGAACGGCCTCAGGTTATGGGTCATAAGAACCCTAAATTTTCTGAATTCCATAGAAAGTCCCCAAATACAAGTCAATAAACCAAGGAAAATAGCCTTTCAAGCTCATTCCAGCTCACCATGGCAATTGTGTTGGTTCCTTAGTGCCCCCTGCCAAAACAACAGAAAGAAGACGAGGTAGGAACAGGTACTAGTTAGATAGCTTTGGTTGATAAAAGGAAATTGTTAATGTCACAGTTCACAACTCCCTGAAGAATGACATGTTTTATGAAAACATTCATAACATTCTCACCAAAAAAAGTTTGTTTTTTAGTGAGTGAAAGCATTAAATTATTTACAAGTATCACCTCATTTAACCTCATAAAAACGTATGGGCCAGGCGTAGTGTGGCTCACACTGTAATCCCAGCATTGTGAGACACCCAAGTATGGGGATCACTGGAGCCCAGGAGCTCGAGACCAGACTGAGCAACATAGTGAGACCCCATCTCTACAAAAAATGAATTTAGCCAGCATGGTGGTACATGTCTGTGGTCCCAGCTCCTCAGGAGGCTGAGGTGGGAGGATCACTTGAACATGGGAGTTCTAGGCTGCAGTGAGCCATGATTGTGCCACTGTACTCCAGTCTGGGCAACAGAGCAAGGCCTTTTCTTAAAACAAAAACAAAAACAAAACGTAAGGAGGCAGGTAATACTATCAGACCCATCTGACAGATGCAGAAACCATCTCTTCGAGGTTAGGGCTGAGCCTGAGAGCTCAAAGACAAATAGGAAGGAGTACTGTGCCATAAAGATGAGACCACAGAAAACAAGAGAAGCTGTGCTGGCAGATAGAGGAATCACAGAGTCAGACATTTCTACACCTTGCCCCCTCTTCCACCACAAAAAGCGCACGTGGAAAGAGAAAGAAGCACCTGTCCAGCAGCCTCCAGCTACTGCTCCTACAGGGTGACCCCGGTTAAGCCACTACCTCCCTAGAAAGGAAGCGTGGACCTCAAACTGACCACTCTAGAGGCCTGGGTCTACCATTAGGGCCCATTTTCATGCGCACGGTGGGAAAATACTCATCCTTGGGACAATACAAACTCTCCGAATAAAAACACAAGATTGTTTTAAAGAACATATCCAAATATTTCAAATTCATTTTTACAGAGACTTTCATCTAGTCTCACAACACATTTCAATACAGGCATACTTAAGTACTATAATCCCAATGCGTTAAGTAAGATTTAAAGCACAGAGTTAAACCTAGAATTCTGAAGTCCTAATTCCTAATCCAGTCCTTAAGCACTGTAAGATTTTAAAGTACCACCCTATACCATGGTCTTAGTAATTCCGCCAGTCAAACCGATTGCCGTCGGTGCAGATGATGCATACAGCACATTCCTTAAGGAAGCACAAAGCTTCCAGCCATCATCCCTATCAGCATTATAACAGGCTACTCCACTTCACAGCAAGCTCACCAAGGCATGAGGGAAGCTTTGGGTTTTCAAACCTGTTTGTTAAGTAAACCTTCTTTTGCTCTCCCAATTAAGTGAAGGAGAAAGAAATATTAAGTTATAAAACAACACCAAACATGAAAAGAGAGGCTCTTACTTTCAGAGTAAGTAAGACAGCTGTAGCTGGGGTCGCTGATATCTGAAAGGTCTAAAATAGCATAGAGTTCACAGGCACGGGAAAATATAATACAAGTCATTAGCTATTAATAGAGCCAGAGAGCCCACTGTTGTAATTAAATCATAGTTTAATCCTCTGTATAATCCTCTGAGTTAGTCTTGACATGTTTCCTTGTGGTTAGTTTTGGAAAAACATCTGCTAATGGTAAAATCTGGGGCTCAGAGGGGGGAAAATAACATCCTTCTGGCTGGAATAGAGTCATACGAGTAAGTCAATGAAAACATTGAATTAATGAAGGTACAAATCACTGGCTCTTAATTTTTTTTTTTTTTTTTTTTTAAGAGACAGGGAAACAGAGTCTTCTTGTTCTGTTGCCCAGGCTGGAGTGCAGTGGCCTCATCACAGCTCACTGTAACCTCAAACTCCTGGGCTCAAGGGGATCCTCCCACTTCAACCACTCAAGCTTGGGACTACAGGTGCATATCACCACACCCTGCTAATTTAAAAAAATTTTTCTGTACAGGGAGGTTTCATTATGTTGCCAAGGCTGGTCTCAAACTTCTAGCCTCAGGCAATCTTCCCACCTTGGCTTCCCAACGTGCTAGGATTACAGGTGTGAGCCACTGCGCCTGGCCTCTATATTTTTTTTTTTAAGTCAAAAGAGACTTAAACACAGAAACAAACTAAATTTGTGAAGGCTACCACAATTGAACAAAATATTCTGATTAAAAGTCCCTATATGCTCTTGCCAGAGGTAAAGAATAGAAATATAACTTGACCCAATTAGGAAGGAAATATGTAAGAAACAAGTATTTGTACTGAAAGTATCCCTTTTCTAGACCAGCCTTACACTGAGATAACAATATCTCCATAATATCTTTAAAGAATGAGAGGCTGATTCAAGCCACAGTCCACAGGGATCAATTTACTGCCAGTCAATTTGCTAAAGACCATTTAGCTAGCTATATTCAAGCCTAGAACCTTTTAAAAAGCCAAGTCAGCTCTGAGTATGTGCTGGGCTTTTTCATTATGCTAGTCTTCTACGTGAAGCACTAGACCAATAAATATTCAAATAAATTAACTGTGCCAGTAAAAAGTTTACTGTACTTAGTCATTTGAATGCAGAAATAGTAATTTTAACAATCTGTGCACAATTCCATGTTACATTGTGCAGGCCCAGTTCAAACCCACTCCTGACACCCTACAGCTATAAATTATCTCTGGAGCTTGAAAGTGAAAGACAGGCCAGGTCTGAAATAGCACAACAGTTGGACAGTTGCAGCTTCAAGAAGACAAACCCTGTAATAACCTAGATCCAGAGCCTTCAGAAGGAGTCTAACTCACTGTCCAAAACTGGGGGGAAATCCCTTCCAGAAAACATTCTCCTTTTGAAAAATACACTCTTCATTGTTATTTCCTAAATATCCAATTAAACACTGGAGTGTCAAAGGCAAAGCAGAAAATAGAGAATGCTAAACGAATAACCAGGAACAAGCTGAACCCTTCACGACTGAATGGTCTTGGAGAACAAACAGGGTACCTTCCTCCTCGAAGTCTGGAGCTCTGGGTCCCCTTTCTAGAAGCAGCCCCTAGTGCTCGCAGGGGGCTCTGGCATACACAGAGAGGCAAGGTAACTGATTCTTTCCCTATTTAAGACTCCTCCTTGGGGACATTTTCTTCATGTAAAGCAGCAGTGTTCAAAGAGCCAGAGCTGGCCCATTCCCCCACGGTAATAAATAACATAACCACGCAGAACATTCAAAAACACTGCCCAACGCCATTAATAAATACAGGACAAATATACAAGGTTCAAAGATTAATAAAACACCTCGTTCCCTTCATACAACTCCTTGTTATCTGTGAGTGGAAGGATTATGGGAGAATTTTTGTGTCTTTTATATTCCTTTACATTATCCGGACACTTCACAGTAAATACCTATCATTTCTCCCGTCAAGGGGAAAATATTTAAGCCATTTTCCTTTTTAATTTTCTCACTCAATGTGGTTTCAAAGAATGGATAGTAAGTCTAACTGCTTTAACCAGGTTAG
Organism: Mandrillus leucophaeus; assembly: GCF_000951045.1. Taxonomy (NCBI): domain Eukaryota; kingdom Metazoa; phylum Chordata; class Mammalia; order Primates; family Cercopithecidae; genus Mandrillus; species Mandrillus leucophaeus. The sequence continues at coordinate 1,603,608 of NW_012101654.1, read as the reverse complement.
TAGTCTTCAAAAGGTAACCTTAGTAAAATTTAAATAGACAAATCTTTCTCCCCAGAAGAAATTCTGAAAGAGTATTAGTCTAACATATTTTCAGAAAGAAAAAAAAAATGCTTAAACTTCCTATACCTTAAATGCTTGTCTGAGAAATTACACTAATTACAATGAGGAGCCACTCTGTGATCATTAAAAATTACTATGCATTCAGTGCAAGGGGTGATTCCAGTGTTTCCGCTTCCCCATTCTGCTTTCTACTACTTTTCATCCTTTTAGGCACTTACGTCTTAAAAGTGGCAAATCCTACAAAATTAGGAATTCAAAATACAAATTCACAAAAGCCACTTAATTTTAGAAACAGGTCCTCAAAAAGAAAAACATTTACACAATTTCGTGTGAGAACTCAATCCTAAATAAGAATACTGGCGTCCAAAATCACCCAAAATACAATAATAAAAATATACAGATTCATACTGTCCAGTCAAAAAGAGTCTCCAATCTAATCATATATTGTAGCATTCTCAAAATTTCCTATCACTTTGTTCCATCTTTTCCATTTTCAGAAATGAAGTGGTAATTCAAATGGGAAACACAGTAATTGTTGTACAGTGTAGCGTGTAAAGTGGTCTAGTTCTCTTTTGTACATCACCTTAAATACGTGCAAGCCAGATACGCTCTCCCGGGGTTGACGGGCCTGCATCTAGTAACTGCGCGCTAAAACTTGTCCAGGGCTACTAGTTCAAAGACAGCCATGCAGTAACACTTCCAGCTCTAACAGGTGCCACTTTGTGCAAAAACATCCACAGGAGTATTACAAAAAGAGACAGCACTGGGTTTCAGAAAGCCTGGTGTCAAAAAGGTGCTTTCATTCATTTTTAATCCGAGAGAGAAAGTGAACAATTGTCCTTCGATAATCAGTGTCAGGGCCAATGACACGGCTTCCCTTCCTTAAGGTCCACCCAAACTGTGACAATTGGCTTACCAACTACGGTCCTTAAAGGCTTTAAAAACAAAACAAAACCAAAAAAGCTATCCTCCCCGGCACAAAAAAAAACACCCAAATATTTGTCTTTTTCTTCTTTTGCCCCTTCCATCAAGTAATGAATAAGAAAAGAAGGAGAAAATGAATGTGATTGCCTGCTCTTTGGAACAGAAAAACATGCAAAGACTGTAACAATTTACACAAAGAGGTGTTTAAATTTTGACTCTTTTAGACTACATAAATTCAGATGCTTCTCTCTATGAATTAATTAACATTCTGCCATTTAATATTTTAAGTCTTAGCAGTGGGTCACACATGGTGGCTGACTGCGGGGTTTGGCCTGAAAATTATTCGTAATGACAATTCTGTAACATTATCCCTCACTGTACCACATTCCTTACCAATGTTTAATAACAAAGCAAAGCAAGGTGTCAATGGCATTTATTACTTTCACACTATGATTTAGTATATAAAACTCTTCCAGGGAAGAGGGTATGGAGGAAGGGGGACAAAAATGGTTTTCTAAGTACTCCTAGGGGAGGAGAGGGAAGAACCCTGGTAACACATGAGTACCTTCAGAAGAATCCAAGCAACAATTGAGAACAAAAAATAGCATAGATAATCTCAAGGAAATGCTGGACATAATTTAGGAAAAATGCCACTGGACACAGAAGACCAAAAATGAAGACTAAATGTCCCCAAATTTTTGACATTTAATAAATATGTTTCTCCAGGAACCTGATGCTCAGTTAATTAGTGAAAGTATATGGACCCAGGCGGTGAAGTTTCTCCCTGGCAGATGGTGCAACAGGCTTCAAAAATAATGGGAAATTTACTTAAAGTTGTCTCCTTGGTTATTGTAACAAATATCTTACCAAAAGATATCAAAGAAAGGGACTGCCATCAGATGACTCTTGTCTTTTATTTACGATGACAGAGCTAAGACTTAGCGAGGCAGCAGGGCCTCCCCACACTTCTGGTCTACCAAGCCAGAGAAGGCCCCCCGGCACCTCCCCTCATGCTAAGCTCCATTCCCAGGCCAGACAAGGCTATAAAAAGCCTGGCCTTGGGCCAGCTGGCAGACCACACACCGGGTATTTTTAACTTAAGGGGGTCTGAGGATCAGGCCAACCCCAGGGCACCAAAAATGTGCAGAGAAGAATAACAACCTCCAGCCAGTATGGTGGTCTACACGGAAGATCCTCTTCCTGAGCTATCCTAATTACTAATGGGTGTTTTAATCCTGATGAAGACATTAAAAGATAACATTTGGGGAAGCTGATAAAAGTGGGTAGATATTTCATTTTGGAAGTGCACGATCACTTTGAAAGACCATATGTAGAGTTATATAAACAGCAATGTGAACACCAAACACTGGCCAAATAAATTGAACTCTTATTCTTTATTCCTGACACATAAGGCTACAGACTTGACTTTTGTTATAATTACTCTAACAGTTTGCTGTTGTTGTTTTTAGTTTCATGCCGGTCTTGGCACTGGGCCACACATACAGATACTGTGAAGCTGTTCCCTTCGATAAAGCTCAAATACAGCAATAGTACAACGGAAGGCTGAGGAGCTAAGGATTATGCTATAACGACTAACTTCATTTTCTGGGTTCATAAGTATTAATCGGAAAGTTCTTTCCGTTTCATTCTTTATTGTTAAAAATTACACTGAAACACAGACATTAGTTATATTTTCTGCCTTAAATGAGCACCACTGCATCTTTCCCTGAGGACTGAAGACGGGGAAAGTCTCTGTCACGATTCTAAATATGAATGCTTAGTATCACCTGTCCAGTGACAGGGCAAGCGGAAAGCCAGGTAGGTGGGGCCTCAATTACAACAGCCTCGCTCTGACTGTTTTACGTACTGGATTCTCCGACAGGCTTCCAGGGAGGAGGTCGAGTTGGGTTCTGCGACTCCTGAGCAAGCCACATCTGCAGAGAGCCGGGCCCACAATCAGAAATTTCTTTTCGGACTAAATATAAGCTTAAAATACTTTACTTAACTTGCCTCTTTTTTTCTCCTAAAAGCAAAGGATAACCAGAAAAATCATGTCTACCTGCAGATGCGCATTAATAACCACCAAATGTCAACACATTCAGGGTATCCTTAACATTTACAACACCAGGATCACCTTCAGCCTCATTAAAATGTATCTGCTCTCATCTGCAAGAAACCTCCAAAACTCTCTTTCCTTCCCATCGTCTATCTCAGCTGGACTCTCCTGTCTGTCGCCCTTCACTGGGGATGTTCTCTCCAGACCCAGACCTGATTTCGCCTCTGGCTGGTGGGAGAGCCTGGCTGGCCTTCCCACTTCAGACCTCCCATTTGCTGGGTCCTAAACACAGCTGGGAGACCCCTTCCTTCCCCTGAGCAGCACTTCCTGAGTTCCCTGAAGCTTTTCCTGGCTAATCTAAACAAAGGCCACCCCGCCCTTACATGGCCTCCTCAGGCCAGGTTGTCTGCCAAACAGAGACACTCCAGTAGTGCTGCTTAATTCATTTATTCTTAGGTTTATTCTTAGTCTACCAATTCCTTGAGACACTGAAAACTCTGGCGCATTACCAGATAGCACAGTATTAAAATCTCCTATGTAGAAAATAGGTTGGTTTAAAAAAAACAAAAAACTGCTTATTAAAGATGCCTTTGGAGAGGTTTCTGGTAAACAGATCAAACGCTCATGTTTCTCTCTACTCGTTGATGGAACCCCATTAAAATGACAGCAAAGAAATAAAAACAAAAGTACCACAAGGCCAAAGAAAACATGAGGTGAGATAGTAACAGATAAGAGAGGTCAAAAAATTTTTGGAAGGAGAAAAGCAGAAAGACAGGTGATAATTAAAGTTTTAATCTGTTCTAGGTGAGAGAATAAGAAGCAAGCTAATTAAAGTGCAGAACCCCAAAGACAGGAATCAGCGGGTGGTGGGGGGCTGGACAGTAGGGAGCAATTCAGAGATCCCCCTTCTCAATCCCCACCCCTCCTGTCGGAAGGCAAGAGGAACTGCCACCTGGAGGGGCCAGCAGCAGGTGAGTCCATGGAAAAGGGGCATTCGGTTAAAACATGTGGGCCCATGCCCCAGTGGGCCTCCAGCTCTCCAGACACCCTGACTTCTGCTCTGAGAGTCCATGATGAGTTAGTTACTGGGGAGGGGGAGATAACAACATGTGAGGGTCCGACAACAAGATGGCCCAATCCTCTCCCCACCCACAGCAGCCCCATCCACACATCCTGCGTGCAGATCAGTTCTCAGAACTGGCTGTTAACAGATGTGCGGAAAGCAAAGGACCACCAGACATCTCAAGAAGGCCTCTGGCCAGGCACGGTGGCTCAGCCTGTAATCCCAGTACTTTGGGAGGCCGAGGCGGGTGGTTCACGACGTCAGGAGTTTGAGATCAGCCTGGCCAACATGGTGAAACCCTGTCTCCACTAAAAAGTCTCCACTAAAAATACAAAAAAAAAAAAAAAATTAGCCGGACGTAGTGGCGCACACCTGTAGTCCCAGCTACTCGGGAGGCTGAGGCAGAAGAATCACTTGAACGCGGGAGGCGGAGGTTGCAGTGAGCCAAGATTGTGCCACTGTACAGAGTGAGATTCTGTCTCAAAAAAAAAGCCTCCAACCTTAAAGACTGTAAGACTGTGTAGGTGAAGGGCTAAAAGGAAATACGGACCAGGAACACTGCAGAGGAGCTCTTCAAAAAGAATCCCAACATTATCGTCAGCGAGATAAACCATCGTAGCCACAAAATAAGAGTAAGATCGTATAAAAAAGAAAAATTTGGTGAACAAAACAAGTTCGTGGAAAGTGAAACTACAAAAACAGAACAAACATCTGCCAGGAACTAGAACAAAAAAAGCAAACAGATGAAAGGAGGATAGAAAAAAAGTTTCAAAAATTAAAGAATCAATCCAGGACTTATAACATCCAACTAATAAGGTTTATAGATAGTAAGAACAAAGAAAGTAAAGATAAGGTAATTATCAAAGAAATAATACCGTCCCCTAACAAAGAAAAAAACAGCAACCAGTTTACTACTGATGAGTCTAGCAAAATGGATGGAAAATACCAACTCCAAAGTTCATCCACATTTTAGAAATCAAGGAAATCAAATTTTTTAAGTCTCCAGAGAGAAAAACAATCAGTAACATACAAAAGAAGAGGCCTTGGACTTCTCAACAGACATGCTAGAAGCTCAGAGGATAGTGGGGAACAACAGCTTTTGAGGGAAAATTATATCCAATCTAGAATTCTACACTCAGCCAATCCACCCATGAAGGCCACCGTTCTGACAAGCAGAGGCACCCACCTTTCCTGCACCCTTCCTACAAAGCTACTACAGAATGAACCCTACTAAAACGAGGGATTACATAAAGACAAGACACGGAATTCAGAAAACAGGGTTTGAGGTCAAAGTAATTCCAAGAATGGCAGTTAAGGGATGCTTTTCTCGGCATACGCAGCAGGCCAGGAGGGTAATAAAGCACAGAATGCAGAATGCGGCAGGGGCCTCCCAGAGGGATTCCAGCTCTGACCAGGAGATCACCACTGCTGCTGAAAGCCACACAAAATTTAAAGAGCAACATGCAAAGTGCTTACTTCCAAATCAAAGTCTAGTATGGCTGGTCTAATTAAAAGAATTTAAGCCACCTGAATGCATCCCTGGCTGCAAGAGAGGCTGTGAATTTGAGTTCTGAATCCTAAATTACGGAGGCAGAGCTTTTTACGTGTGGACATCTCCCTAGACACAGAAAGGCTATTCAAAAGATGATGGTCATCCACGAACATGAAAAATGTTCACTCCGAGTCTGATTAACTAATGGGTCCACCATCTTGAGAGGAATTGCACAGTTCTATCAGAGCTTGAGGATAAACTGGTGATGTATACATTTCTTAAAAAGTGAAATAACGGGCAGTTATCAACTCCTGGATAACAGAAAGCTGTAGAGTAAGGAAATATGCTTACAGTCCATGACTCAACTACAGACAGTTATTTTATAGTTATATCAATGTAAACACCAAAAGCTGATTTAACCAAAAGTTATAATATGGAAAGATGATAGAGGGAAAAGGAAATACAGGGCAAGGCAGTCAGTTTTTATTCAAAACTTCACTTCTTTACTTATTTCCCTGTTGTCCTTCACCAGGTTAAACACACCAGAATAAATGCTCAGTGTTGAGTATATTGCCTGATACTACTTTAGATTTTTGGCAAGTTCCTATCTCCAAAGGCAAAAGTCATCAGCAATGTAGACTGCAAAGCAAAATATTAATTCTTTATATATAAACTTAACTGCCATAGAGGTGCTATAATTGCATGATGCACTCTGATACAGAAGAAAATAAGGTTAATAGAAATCATACACCAATTTTAAAAAGTCTACTTATCAAAACACTGTTTACAGACATACCGCACTTTCATTCTCTCTGGAAACATGGATAGATTATGAATTTTTTTCACTCTGGAAGCCTGAGCCCTTGCTCCAAGTATGAAGAAACAGTTTCTCTACTTAAAAAAAAAAAAATCAAACAAGATCCAGCCAGCCTTTAAGCGGCAGCCCTGTGGCTTTCCGAATTGATCCATCAAAGCACCAAAGCAGAACAAAGATGAAAGGAAAATTTGGAAGCAAGAAGGGAAGAAAGCTAGATTCTATGCTCATAATCATGTGTAAACTGAAAATGTGAAAAACTCTGTAAAATTCACAAAGACCCCTTTACAATCTAATTGAACTTGAAAAGCACACTCTACCAGCTCCCCAAGAACACATACCTCTCTCCCCAGACCCAGCAAACTCCTACGGCAAGATCCAGGTCTAGGGGCACCTATTCCCCACCCCATGCAGCTTCAGGTGTTCCCAGAGTATGGTCCATAGATCTTGACCCAGCACTCCTCACACTGCATCCAAATACCTGGTACGTGTCTGTTCCCATGATGTACTTAAAGTTCACCCACTTAGGGCTACCAATAAACATCTGATGACAACTAAGTGAACAAACTATCAAAGACCTTAATAATATTCTCTCAATTTCTTCAACCAAAACAATAGCTATGGAAAGCAATGGATACATGAGATAATGGCATTTATCTAAATGCAAAATATCAATTTTTAAAATTTAGTAAATACATATCATTATTAGAATCGGTCTGGATTCACATACACAGCCTAATACTTCCCCTACATCCCGGTCCTTATCCCAGCCCAGGGGTGCCCCTCGGTGTTACCACAGCCCCAGGGTAAACATCTCTACCTGTGCGCACTACTCAGCATAACTCTCTGCAGTGTCCCTGCCATGGTCCTCCAGAGCAAAGCCCCAGTTATGGCCGTCTTGGTATTTCCCCATGACTAGTACAGGACTAATCACACTGTGGACATTGAAAATACATGTGCTGAGTTAAACTCAAAGTAAGTAAGCTTAACTTACAGTAGGAACTGTTTTTCTTTCCAGTGAAACACTTTTTAATTCAAATAATTGTATTTTAAAATAAAACTTTGCATACTACCATAAATATAAAATAATATTACTTGTCATAAACAGAAGATTACCAGAAAAAAATGAATACCATGAAGAGAACACAATATGGTTACATTCTAACCAGATGCTGATGCTACCCAAGGCATAGACGCCTGTTCTTCAGAAAAAGGAAATGGGGTAGGAGGCACTATGAAGTGCTGGAAGGGTGCTACGGCATACTGACACCAATGAGAGAACAACTTCCCTGCTCTGTGACTCCAGGTTACGTAATGCTGTGTCTATGAGCCACCCAAAATGACCTTGCCTAACCCCAGTGGAGTGTGTTGCACATACAGCAATGCTGGGCTGGAGGATCTTTAAGGCTACTATCTACTAGAAAAGCAGAATTCTCAACTTAGAGTTTGTATGCACTTGGGCTACCTAACCTTTGTTTCCCCACTGGCAAAGTGAGTAGTATTACTTACCTCATGGATTTGGCGAGAATTATAGCAAATGGTATATGGAAAGGGTTTGGCAAGATTCCCTGACACTTAAGAGTCTCAGTAAATAACAGACCAATGGTAAAATCCTGTTTCTAGTGTAAAATGGTACAGCCACTCTGGAGAATGGTTTGGCAGTTCCTTAAAAAGTTAACATACAGAATCACCATATGATCCAGCAATTCTACTCGTAGGTATATACTCAAAATAATTGAAAGTAAGTATTCAAATAAATACCTATACACAAATGTTCACAATAGCACTAGTTATAATTCCTAAAAGGTGGAAACAACCCAAATGTCTATCAATGGATGAATAAACAAAATGCGATGCACACATCCAATAGATTTCATTTAATTTAATACTGATTTAACAACAGATTTAATTTAATACTGATAAGTCTAGCAAAACAGATGGAAAATACCAACTCCAAAGTTCATCCACATTTTAGAAATCAAGCTTTTAAAGTCTCCAGAGAGAAAAACAATCAGTGACATACAAAAGAAGAGGCCTTGGACTTCTCAACAGACATGCTAGAAGCTCAGAGGACAGTGGGGAACAGCAGCTTTTGAGGGAAAATTATATCCAATCTAGAATTCTACACTCAGCCAATCCACCCATGAAGGCCACCTTTCTGACAAGCAGAGGCACCCACCTCTCCTGCACCCTTCCTACAAGGCTTTATTATTTTATTTATTATTATTTATTATTAAGCCATAAAAAGGAATGAAGTGCTGGTACGTGCCACAAGAGATGAACCTTGAAAACAGAATGTTAAGTGGAAAAAGCCAGACACAAAAGGTCACATATTGTATCATTCTATTTACATGAAACATCAAAAACAGGTAAATCCAGAGGTAGAAGGCAGGTTAGCCACTGCCTGGGGGTAAGAGGGACAACAGAGAGTGACTACTTAAGGAGTCCAGGGTCTCATCTGGGGGTGGTGAAAATGTTGGAACTAGACAGAGGCGGTGGCTGTACAAAACTATTCCTGCAGTAAACATTACTGCACTGTACACTTTTAAGGGATTAATGTTATGTTATGTGAAATTCCCCTCAAAAGCATCCCTCCAAGTGTGACAGGCGTGGCAGGTAACATTCAATTTCCAATTTGTTAAAGGTCACAAAAGACTTTACGTGAAACGAATATTCCAGTCAAAATGAGGCTACCTTAATTATAATCAGCCTTAGTATTTAAAAACTCAAAGGAACTCTAGTGTCAGTGACGAGGATTCCAGCTTTACCAGAATCATAAAACAGTGCGAGCGTGCGCCCAGAGTTCAGGCGCTAAGGGACTGACATGCTTGTTGTAGCACTTAGTAGGCAAGTAACTTTGAACAGCCTGATTAACCCCTTCCCCTAGCCTCCTCATTTGTAAATTGAGGATGACTATATAACAATGCCCATCTCAGAGGCCGTTACATGGACTGGGTGAGTTAATCCATATAAAACAAGCAAAACAAGCAAGTGCCTGACCCAGAGTAAACCCTCAATAAACATGAGCTACTATTACCATTCATAAAATGGAGATGAATAGAAAGATGGCAGGGATTAAAGGAGAACATCCATGTAAAAGGACTTACCATAAGACCTGGCACAGAGATTGCTGTTATTGTTATTGTCATCCAGAGGCAACTTCTCATATGATACAAATAAGAAATTGGGCCCAGAGAGGAGACAATGATGATGACGACAGTTACATGGAGGCACCACATTCCTGTCATTATCGTCATCAAAATTATTTATCTATCATAGATCCTCAACCAGAATAAAGCACACAGCAATGATTTTTAAGAATGCAACCTAAATTTCATTCCTCTACTCTGAGGTGCAACTGTCATTCCAGCCGTAGCCATGACCTCTGCTTTGGAAACAGGCTACGATGCAGTGTATGCATAATGGCAGCAGCCCCATAAAGCATTGTGAAAATCAAGTCTGGGTCCAAACACTCAGTGACAGAGAACTAAAATGCCATCAAAAGCCCTTTCCGGGATTCCAGCACAAACATGGATGTGAACTGTGCCCTCCCCACAGAGGCTCAAAGCCCATCTTCCAGGCCCTGTTCTTCCACCATACGTGGCAGAACTCTCTTCCCTCCAGCAGCAAATCGCTAACAGAAGAACATCTGTTTTGTATGTACGGCATCCTAACTACTTGGCGACGTTCTTCAGTAAGCACTGTTCAATGACTGGTGTTGGGATGAAGAACCTAGCTCCCATCACACATACACCAAATCCGACTCAACCTTCTCTAGACTGAGGTATTACACCCAGCACAAGGGATCATTCTGAGACATGATGGGCCTTACAGCAGAATAGCAGCCATCTCCGATTTACTCAACGGGGTTAGAATCAGAGAGGAAGAAACATAGATCCCTGATATGACACACACTGAAATGAGCAAGACTGAAAACCACTCTGCTAGAACAATCTCTCAGGCATCAAAATTTCCTTAGGAATCTGAAAGCAGCATTAAAAACACAGTCCCGCAGCTGTCTCCAGGCTTTGTTCTCAGAGCACCTGGGCACCGGGATTCTAGTGGAAACTATGAAAGCCTTGGTGAACGAGCCCACCTCGGAGCTAACCATGGGAGGCAGATACACGGCTAAAACACACAGACATTTTTGCATCAAGCTGGACAGATTTCACTCGTCAGAGTCTACGATTCAGCAACTTCTTTATTTGTAGTTTGGAAATGTTTGTGAAATGCCATGTAGGGCTCTAGATGATGGGTCCGCACCTGGGGAAAACAGTCCCTGCCGGCCTAGGGCATATGTTCTAATGGAAGCATCAGACGAGTGAGGTTCAGGAGGGGATAAGAGAACTGGAGAAAACAGAACAGGGCAGGAGGCAGTGGAAGTGTGCAATTTTACTTAAGTCAGAGAAATGTCTCAAGGACCTGAGATAGCAAGCCCTGCAAGACCTGGCCAAAAGCCTTCCCAGCAGGAGGAAAAGGAAACACAAAGGTCAGAACAGATGAAAAAGGCTGAGAAAAAGATTTAAAGGCTGAGAAACAGAGGAGGACCAGGTTGTGACCCAGGCGGTGGGCAGGAAGGAGCTACCAGGTACTGAGACAGGAAAACTATAGGAGGCGACACTGAAGAGGGAAATTTTTACACAAGAAAAACTTTGGAACTGTCGAGAACAATTCTGTGTTCCCTATAAAGAGTGAGCAACCAAAAAGTCCTGCCTTCAAACTTTAGAAATCAGAAATCAAATTTGCAGCCTCTCTTGCAGCCTGTGTACATTCACATGACTCAAATTCTTTGTTAGATCACAGCAGAGTTTGACTGGGAAGTAAGCACACTGCATGATGCTCCTTGCCAGACCTTGGCGGCTTTTCGCAGCAGTGGTGATTTCCTGGTCAGAGCTGGAATCCCTCCTGGAGCCTCATGCCTCATTCTCCACTGTGTGCTTATCACTCTCATGGCCTGCTATGTATGTGCAGTGAAGCATCCCTTAACCACCATTCTTGGAAGTGTGCTGTGATACATCAGATGCCATGAAGACTAAGGGCCAGTGATGTGACCAAGTTATCACTCTTCCCATCCTTTTATTTTGAAGCTAAGAAGGAAGAAGAACAGGTGAGAACTCAGCCAGAGACACTAGGGCAGAAAAGATTAGCTCTTTCTGGCAGCTGAAGGGAATTCTAGTATTTCCTCGTCTCCCCAACTGCTATGATTTGAATGTATTCCCTAAATTTCATGTGTTGAAATTTTAATCTCCAAATTCATATGTTGATTGGAGGTAGGGACCTCAGAAATCAATTAGATAAGGTCATCAGAATGAGGTCCCCAACAATGGGACTCATGGCTTTATGAGAAGAGGAAGAGAGATCTGAGCCGGCGTGCTCCTACCCTCTCACCCTGTGATGCCTTCCACCAAGCTATGAAGGAGCAAAAGGCCCTCACCAGAGGCCAACACCATGCCTTTTAACTTCTCAACCTTCATAACAGTAAGAAATAAATTGTCTTTCTTTATAAATTACCCAGTCTGTGATATTCTTCTATAGCAACAGAAAAGAAACTAAGACACTAAACATCAAATTTTGGCCAATTACTGAAGAGTAAGATCTTGTCGTCCCCATGACCCCTAACGAATGGCACAGGACCCACAAGTAGGAAGAAAAGAAGGTAGGCCCTATTTCTCCATAAAGCCCAGGACACTGAGGAGAACCTCCAGAGATGTAAATCCTTAAGATGTCTGGAAAATGACTATTGGGATACCTGAAGATCCTACTGGAAATCTCAAGGTAATATACTAATTGAAAAAAAGGGGGCCGGGCGTGATGGCTCATGCCTGCAATCCCATCAGTTTGGGAGGCCAAGGTAGGTGGATCACGAGGTCAGGAGATCGAGACCACCCTGGCTAACAAAGTGAAACCCGTCTCTACTAAAAAAAATAAAATAAAATAAAAATAAAAAGCCGGGCATGGTGGTGGGCACCTGTAGTCCCAGTTACTTGGGAGGCTGAGACAGGAGAATGGCGTGAACCTAGGAGGCGGAGCTTGCAGTGAGCCGATATCAAGCCACTGCACTCCAGCCCAGGCCACAGAGCGAGACTCTCTCAAAAAAAAAAAAAAAAGAAAACAAGGGAAACCTCCTTGTTGGCTGACCCTTTTAAGAAAGCATCTGAGGTCACAGATCCCATAGGCCAATAATTATTCTGGCCTTTTTCTTTTCCCAGTTCTCTTTGGAAACAATGATTATGATACTGATTATAAAGGAACATCCAATCCTTACTTAGAGCGTTTTTTTGTGTGTGTTTTGTTTTTTAATTATTACACTTTAAGTTCTAAGGTCAACTGTGTACAACGTGCAGGTTTGTTACATAGGTATAAAGTGCCATGTTGGTTTGCTGCACCACATTAGGTATTTCTCCTAATGCTATCCCTCCCCCAGCCCCCGACAGACCCCGGTGACTTAGAGCGTTTTAAGAGCTATTGCTTTCAGGCATGCTCTCGCTATCATTGGCAGCTCAGGCTGGAAAACCATCCCTACGTAGCTGTCTTTTCTGCGGTGCATCTCAGACTGAAGCTTTCTTCCAAAAGACGTTTGTCTCCAGCTCTCTTGAGGACTAGCTACTACAACTATCCAAGTGAGGCTGGTTATGCCATGTCTCAGGACCATTAAGTAAAACTTAATTACCCCAGCAATGACAGGTTTTTGCATTTTAATTCTAATACCTGCATATTTTTGCTATTAACATTAGTCTGACTCTGTTTCTGAATGTTCGATGTTTTATAGATCTTGACTTGGATTCCTGCCTTTGACTAACCCTGAAGAGCCAATTCTACAGGTTGGTTTGCTTGGTAGTTACTTAAAAAAAAAGCATGCTCTTACCAAGTCAATATCAATAAAGGAGGATGAATTTGGCTCATTCTTTGGAATATGGTCTGCTTTCTAAATTAAACACACTTCTCCGTAAGAATTGGGAAGCTGGGTAACTCCTGCTGTTTATCTAGTGACCAAAATTTTGGGTTGGGGCTATTTAAGTAGGCAAGGGATGTTTGTGTTATACACGCACACTACCCACACTCAGATCTCAAATCCAGGACGTCCCAAACATTTCTAAACTCGAGTCCAACTGCAGAGCTGCTCTCGAGGCCTGACGAAGCCTGGATTAAGCAAGGCTTGCTGGCTCTGCGGAGGGGTCCACAGGCCACTCTGAGAAGCGAGGCTGCTGCTTCTTTATAATCCCCTACTTCCCTCACGCTCCCACCCATCTTCTTCCTCTGCACCTTCTCGGCTTAAGAGTTTTCTTAATTTCATTCACAACTACAGATTTAACTTTTAAAGTTCCTTTTCAAAACTATAATAAGGGCAAATAGCTTTAATAAGTTTGTTACATGTAAAAATAATCAAACTGCCATAAAGAATTTTTTGCCATAAAGAATTTAACTATTGGCTGGCTATTAACATAAAAGAAAAAACTTCTTGCCTTTAGAAAAAAAAAACCTATTTTAAAATACAAAAACAAAGCCATCTAGCCTACCTCATGGGAGTTAAAGAGTTAAAGTAATGCCTAGAACATAAATCTTGAAACTTATTTCTATCCCAACTTCACTTTATACAATTTGTCCCAATATTGTACAATATATACTTCTTTTCAGAACTACTTAGAAAGTAGCAATGTCTTAAAAATGAGTAATTGCTAGATCTCTCTGCTTTCTTTTGTGATTCCAAGAATGTCAACCTTAAGATTTTCTACATATCAAAAAGGACAGGCTGCACTCTACACATCTAACACATACCAGGTTCTCTCAGAACAAAGACCTTATCTGAGAATGCATTCATTTAAAAAAATAATAATAAAATTAAGAATTGGAAAATAATTTATTAGACTGATTCCAACAATCTGCTAATCTTTGAAGAAGAAACACCTCTTTCTCTTTCAAAAAGAATTTTAAAGAATTTGGGTCAGCAGTTATATTAATACAATTTGTCAAGCATCAACCCATACATTTCACAAGACTGTTGAAATAACAAGACTTTAAAATCTAATACTGAGGCCAGGTACGGTGGCTCATGCCTATCATCCTAGCACTTTGGAGACCAAGGCGAGTGGATCACCTGAGTCCTGAAGTTCAAACCAGCCTGGGCTACATGGCAAAACCCTGTCTCTACAAAAATATTAAAAATTAGCTGGGTGTGGTGGCACGCGCCTATAGTCCCAGCTACTCAGGAGGCTGAGGTGAGAGAATCACCCGAGCCCAGGAGGTCAAGGCTGCAGTGAGCTGTGATCGTGCCACTGCACTCCATCCTGGGTGACACAGCAGGACCCCATCTCAAACAAACAAACAAACAAACAAAAATCTAGTACTGACATAAAAAGACATTCACTTACTGTTACTTTAAAGGGGAAATCCAAGCTGGGAGGTCTTACAGTCCAACCCTCTCATCTGGCAGAGGAGCACGATGAGATCCAGATTTTCCCGGTATCACACACAGATTAGACGTTAATAGGCAAGGACTCAACCAGCCCAGCTCCTGGTTCTGGGCTCATCTCATTCCTTTGGGTCAGTGGTGAGTTTCTGATTCACCGAGTGGGCCAAGAACCAGCCATCACCACCAAGCCTCCAGAGGGTGTAAGCTGCCCCCGCTCGCTGACGTGGCCTCCCTCTAATACCCTGACTCACAGGGCAGTCATGGGAGATTAAGGCCTTCACAGTCAGGTGTCATTGATATGGGCATCCTTAGGCATCTGTGGCAGGATTTTCTTAATGCCCTGGGAGACTCTAACATTCGGCAAAGTTTGAGAACCACTTGTCTAAGATACGTCACTTAATCACTTTAACTTTCCATTTATCTTGTGGGATTTCCGTTGTTGTTTAGCGTTTGTTTTTCAAGGAGCACTGAAGGGATATGGTTGGTTGATTTTACTGATGTTGACTGTTACTTTTATTTGAATTATTAACATTTTAACAGAAATATCATGTTTAATGTTTCTTTGGTGAAAGCAAGTAAATCACACTTACTTAAAATATACTCAAATAATTCAATGCTACCTAAAACACACACTTGTTCGACACCAACCTGGGCAACATGGTGAGACCTCGTCTCTACAAAAAAATTTAAAAATTATCTGGGCATGGTGATATATGCCTGTAGTCCCAAATACTTGGGAGGCTGAGGTGGGAGGACTGTTTGAGCCCAGGAGGTCAAGGCTATAGTGAGCCATGTTCATGCCACTGTACTCCAGCCCAGGCAACAGAGCAAGACCTTGTCTCTAAAAATTAAAAATAAAACATACATTTAAGATTTATATCTCAAAAATAAAATAGAAAATCTTACAGATATTTTAGGTTGAAAGTCTATATTGTAAAATACATAGTGGAACTCATGAGTACACGACAAAACAGTATAAACTACCAGCAGAGAATAGGCGCTATATACTGTTTATAAGCTTAGAAAATTGAGAATAATGTAAATGTACAGATAAAAAACAAATGTATCAATATAAACATCCTGATATAAAAGCAGCTTTCCAAATTAAAGTGAAATCATCTCACATTTTCTCATTAAACTTTCAGGTAAAATCTGATCTCTCACTTTTAAGAAAAAGGCTAAAGATTTAAAAATCTGTATTTAACCTGAAATGTGATCTCTTCTAATATATCGTTCTAAGAATGTCACAATTCAAACATGTTTAAACCCAAATACAATATAAAAAGTAAACAAAACCAGTTAGGTATTATAGGAATTTACAAATCTTTTCAAAAATATTTCCTTTTGTTGTTGTTGTTGTTGTTTGTTTGTTTTTTGAGAAGGAGTCTTGCTCTGTCGCTGAGGCTGGAGTGCACAGGTGCGATCTAGGCTCACTGCAAGCTCCACCTCCCAGGTTCACGCCATACTCCTGCCTCAGCCTCCCGAGTAGCTGGGACTACAGGCGCCTGCCACCATGCCCGGCTAATTTTTTTGAATTTTTTAGTAGAGACAGGGTTTCACCGTGTTAGCCAGGATGGTCTCGATTTCCTGACCTCGTGATCTGCCCACCTTGGCCTCCCAAGGTGCTGGGATTACAGGCATGAGCCACCGTGCCTAACCCAAAAATATTTTCTTACTACAAAACTCCATCTACAGGGAGCTTTGGCATCACAGCCAGTAGCATCTGCTCTCTACTTGGAAGCAGAAATGTGAGGTATAAATGTATTTTGCTGGTAAACCTTAAATACTTTCATGTTCACTGCTGAAGAACAACTGAGGAAACCACCACAAAATGTGGCCAACAAAAGGCCATTATTTATAAAAATCTGCAATCTGCTGAGGGGCCTCCAGACATTTCAGGTGCACAAGCAAATCAGCTGGGCTCCAAGTCTTCTAGTACAGAACACGAATGTATGAAAATGCTGTAAATAACACAGTGAAATTTCACAGCATTTCATTATTTTACTGGCCAAAGTGTTCACCTTCATTTTATTTGTGTGTTTATATATGTATATCTACAAATATGTTTAACATATAAATATACATATACACATATGTTTCATTACAGGAGAATGCTATTGTCACATGAATGTTCTGTTTTTTATACACATGTGGGAGCATATATGTGCACACAGATATGAACGGGCATTTTTAAGTAAATATAAAGACTATCAAAAAATTAAGAGTCTGAATGTAAAACAGGCACCAGGCACCCATTCCTCTCCATTACACTAAGTCAACTTATCCTTTCTCATCCTGGACACACCATCACAGTTGCAAACATAGGAAGTCTAAGCTCTTTTTTAGATAAAACAAAAATCAAGCCCTGAGTATTGGATTCACATTTAGGATTCAAAGATTGAATCATAATAAACATTTCATGATGAAAAACTCTGGAATTTTTAAATCTTAAACCAGTCTTCCTCTCCCCATTCATCCTTACTTTTCAGAGCTATCATGCAAACAAACTGTATCAAAACATGGCTTCAATTACATTTAAAAGAAATATATTTTTTTTCCTGAATAGATCAACAATATAAATTAACACAGGTGGAAACCCTAGAAATTGCCTGGCTGCCTTAATAACCCCAAAGGAAACATTTATTTTAGCCAAACAATTGTAATGTTTGTCTCCTTTTTAGAAACATCTGCTGCCAAAATAAACATTTGCATTGGAAGAAGTGTTTTGGCTGTTAAGAAGGTACCAAATAAAATGCTTATGCTCTGAAATAAATATTTTACTCAAAAAACATGCAGCAAAATTAGAATACCAATCTTTTTCAAGCCCTCTTCAAGGAAACCTGTTTTGAATTGTTTTTACTTCAATATGAAGTAATAAGTTCAGATGAATCACCTTAACAAAAATAATTAGTTTATATTTAATTTTGCCATTTTCTATTTCAAAACAAGGATCATCTTCTATGTTCCTACTTTAAAGTTCTTCACAATACAGATACGCCTTTAAAAACTAAAAGTCATGTT
The DNA here is from genome assembly GCF_000951045.1 of Mandrillus leucophaeus. Lineage (NCBI taxonomy): Eukaryota > Metazoa > Chordata > Mammalia > Primates > Cercopithecidae > Mandrillus > Mandrillus leucophaeus. Next base: position 1,585,768 of record NW_012101654.1, on the reverse strand, counting down.
TTCCCATCATAAAAGCACGCATGAACTTAAATCTCTCATTTTGCTTTTTTTTTTTTGCCGTTTTATAATTCCAACAGGCATATTATCAAACATCTATAAGAACAATTAAAATATCAACCGAATTACAAAAAAAACTCAGGGAAAATCTTAGTCCACATAATTGAAATCTACTTGACACAAATAAATAGCTTAGCTTCTGTAAGCTATTTCTCCTGGGTGCCATTTTATATGAAAATATTATTTAAAACAAGTTGGCAAAGGCCTAGGTGTACATTTATGATCATCAAGGACAAGAACAATGAAACAAAATCAGCATTCCTGATCCAGCAAAGTATATCTTGGTGTCTTTAAGGTTGGTTTTTTTTTTTTTTTTTTTAATCTGAAAAACTCAAGAGTCAGATTCTAGTAACCTCAAAAATTATGCATCTTCTGTATAGCTGTCTAATAGATTAAATCAGCCAAAGTACTTCTGTTAACCAACCCCAGGTCTGAATTCCAGAAGCCTGGAGGCAGAACATTCTCCACAGAGGCATAGAAAATTCATTTCCCCCCTGAACTCAATAAAAACTCAAGTAGACTAGTTTTTAGGGCACCGTGCAAAACTAATCTGTTTAGCCATGTATTTGCCTGATGATGTGGGAGAATCAGCAAGTGAAAGACCACAAATCTAGTTCCAGTTAATAAAGACTAAAATGATGTACTATTATCACGTCATGCTTCAAAGATCCAGTCATGAGTATATCTCAAAAACACAATTATCACCATACAAATCAAAGACCACCAGGGTAATACTAAAATCAAACACAGTCAGTGGCCAGTTCCTTCAGACTTTCAGAGACAAAAAAATAAACAGTGATACTCTCCATGTTAAATTTCACATCAGCACTGCAGTTCTTTCTAACAAAATACTCATTTAAAATTCATATCACAGGAGCAGAATGCCAGCCAGGAATCAAACTGTGACCCCTGAGCCAAAGACAACTTACCACTCAGCTGGTAAGTGGGCAACTCAATTTACAAACTTGAATTCCTGCATTTTAATCCTGTGCAGAAATATATGAGCAGTATTAAATGAACTGGATTCAGCTCATTAGAGGTTCACAAACCAAACACAGAAAGTTCTGGAAGCTATCCAAAGCAAAGTCATGCCTAGGTGGTGATGTCCACTCAATAAATACTCAATGTCATAATTATCTTTCAACTTTTTCCCCGAAGAACATTATTAGCCCCAACTACAACAAAGGTTAGCCAATTACATTAATCCTAAGGGAAGATGGATAGGACCAGCAGCCAATCACAGTGCCAGGACCTTCTTTGTGGACAAATTTATAATTATCCGAAATTCAGAAACAAAGCAATTCACTGAAAATTCCTCCACAAAGAACACAGGCTTAAGCTAACAAAATGAATGCATGTGCTCTAATAACCTTTGCTCTAGATCTTCACTATTTTTTTCCATTTCAAAAACTATTAAGAACTGTTCACATGACCTTGGTATTATAAAAGCTGTATGTCTTCTTTAAAATGTTATACACATTCAAAAGTGCATTCCGTTATTTTTAACCTTTTAAATTTTAAAACAAGATACTATATTTCAAAGCTGTATTTAACTAAATGAAAGGGTAAAAAGGCAATACAGATTATTTAGACCTATGACTTTGATTAACTCATTATGAAAGTTCAACACTTCTGCAGCCAGGATATTCAATTTCTTACCAGATATACTATTTTCCTTTCATTATCAGAAAGATCTGTGCTTAATTAGAACTGAGTATTTCTTTTGGTTAGCAGTAAAATATCTAATCTAAAATCTTAATTAAAAATTTGCTGAAATACTTGATGGGCAATCTACATCAATTTGTTCCTTCAAATAAATCTAAGAGTCATTGGATTTAAAAAGTGTGTAAGAGTCACAGGGATTAAATAAATAGAAGCTAAGAAAATAGAGATTACTCTATATATTTGTGTATGTCCTCTACTTTTAGCTTTACACATTTGGGAAAGAAAATAATGAAAAACATTTCCTAGGTAATCATTCTTCACACACCCTCTCCATTTGTTTGACTCCCACTTTGGGACTGGAAACTAAGCCAACATCTAGAACTTCTAGTAAGACTTAACTCCTTCAGAGACCAGGGAGATCCGGCTGCTTGCCATGAACAGCACCTTTTGAAACTGACTTTTTAATCTTACATCAGGGAAACATGCTGAAAAGCACGGTGGGGAGACCAAGAGTGGCGAGCATCCACTTCTCTCCACCTGTCCCACTACTTCTTACTACCCTCCCGCCTCTGCTCTCTTCCTGTGGCCAGAGCATCATCCACAACTATTAGCTCCCACATAAAATCAACAACGGAGTGCAATGGGGACTTTAGCAGCCAGCTGCCTGAGCCATCTTCCTCTCAGCTAAAGGTGAAGTTGCTTTAAAACTAAAATGAAGGAGAGAAAATTGCAACTCTTTCACCTTGCTTTTCATCATTTACAAATTATTTCCCTCTCACAATTAGCAGCCACAACTAAAGATTTTTACCCTAGGCAGCAAAATATTGCTGGAAAAAAAGGAGTAACGTGGAAAACATTAAAAGAACAATTAAGTATGCAACTGACTGCTAGAATTCTGAGTGGATAACCTTCAGTAATTGAAGGGTGAGGTCTTCTGACAACAGCAAAGGGTGTTCAATCTGCATCTAGGATTCAAAGGCTGAGCTACCTCTATTTTCCCCCATAATGGCCTTAACATAAAAAAAAATCATCCAAGTGGGAGCAAAGATAAAGAGGAAAGACAGCTTTTTATTTCTTATTATATAAATAAAAGACTTATTTTATTTCTTTTTTTTTTTTTAGGGTCTCGATACATCGCCTAGGTTGGACTCGAATTCCTGGGCTCAAGCGATCCTCCCACTTGAGCCTCCCGAATAGCTGGAACTACAGGAGGGTGCCACCATGCCATGCTATTATAACATAGACTTACACAATGTCATAATTACAATAAATTTCGATAATAAATTAATAACAATAATAATGAAACAAACAATAAATCACAATACAGATCAAATAGTGTATAAACGAGAAGGCTCAGAAGCAACCTACTAATGAACTGTTCATATACAGCTATGTCTCATGGAAAGTATGATCAATCATTCTCCATATCCACGTCAGAGAGAACAGAAGTTATATCTAATTTTTTCCCCCTCAACAAAAGATGTCTGGTCAGATGGCAGCATTTCCTGAGACAGCACTGTCAGGCCCTGTTGTCGGTTGCGGTGGCAGCACTATGGGACGCCCCGGCCTGGGGCAGTAAAAAGTGCAGCAGCCTCCGCCGACCCCCTCCCTGAGGGTTTAGGCACGATATGGCGATTTATCAATAAGCCTTTCTGGTGCTCCTAGTAACTAAATACCCTAACAAGTCTGAATCTAATTGAGTCTTTTCCAGATTTCATCCTTCCTCCAGCCAGCATAAAGGGGTATTCTTTCAAGTATCCAAAAGACTAGGTTTATTACTGCTGGATGGTAAATGGTCATCTAAGGTGACACCATTTGATTCTAGAGAAAAAGAAAGAAAATGTTGGGTCTTTTAAGAGCAGGAAAAGTCTTTTTTAAGTAAAAACACAAAATCCATCAAGACCTAAGAAAACAGATGCACATCAAATCCTCTTATATGAAATACAGAAATCTTTTCCAAAAGGTCCAGAAGAAATAATTTGTTAAGAAATGAAAGCAAAATAACTTTGGGACACTAAACCTTTTTTTTTTGAACTTTAAAACCTTGATGTCATCCTCATGGAAAAGACCTTTAAAAGACTTGAAAATTCACCTTAAGATAGTCTATTCACAGCTCAAAATCTGACACAGTCTGACAAAAATGTTAGAATGCCAAGTTCACTTTAGAGCTTACATCTGTTATAATCTGCCGCAAATTTATGACACAGTGCATCTATCAAACACAGCTGGTCCCGCTGCCCTTCTACCAAAGAGTATTCTGTCCACTTTAAGAAGCTCACCTTTCCATCTTTAAAAGAAAAAATTATACTTGTGATTATAGAAACAATAAAAATTAAAGCAGAAAATCCGTGCAATGCCCCCTAATTCTCTTTAACATCAATCTTAGGTGGACAGCAAAGGGCAAACACAAAACTATCACAAAAAAGCAGGGGGTCGGTGGACCAGCACAAACCTGCTGCTGAGGGTACTGCATTCCGCCCATGGCCCCGGGAGTCCGACCCTGGATGCCAATTGGATACCGCTGTGGGCCTGGGGGGCCATAGGAACCTCCTGGATATGGACTGCTCTGCTGAGGCTGAGAATGAGGGTTACTGCCCATGCCATACAACTGAGGTCTCTTCATCACCATTGGATCCATTGGGCTGCCCTGTGAAGACATAAAAGAAGTCGGTTTATTAATTCATTCTTTATTACAAAGGCAGAAATTTTTGTTATGTTAACATATGCATTAATAACACAACTATCCTTAAGTTTTGAAAATATTAAAAACCATGACCTGACAAAAAAATTCAGAAAGGCATTAGGGAAAAAATCTAGATGGATACAAGAAATTTTATTTTTTACTTTTAGGAAGGTTTTAACAAGTAAGAGAGCTCTGGAGTAAACAATACTAAAAAAGATTTTGGACCATAAGCAGAGAGAAAACATTTGCATCTAAAATTCTATTATGCGTACAGGAAAAGAGCATGCTAGTTAAGCTCACCCACCTCCTTTTAGCTTACTAGTAATAAAAGAGCAGAGGGTATTGAGTGATTAACATTTTCTGCCTTCAAAGTATTCTTAGAACAATGATTTTATTTTACAACTGAGACTGCAAGTCTTGATCAAACCTTAGTGCAACCGAGTGTTCATTAAAAAGTGAAAAGACAAATTTTAGATCATGCACATGTCCAGGGTAAGATTTTGTTCAGAGACCAGCAGTGTGTAGGGATGAGCACCCAGACTATGAGTCACAGCACCTCTCCCCATGTAAATCAGCATCTTACCAAACACAACCAGTTCACAAGTAGACGCTGAATTTTATTTTTGGTTTGGTGAGTCAGGCCCTGGGCTTCAGGGCCGAGGTCATACAGGAGGGCTAGGAGTGGAGCCTCAGCCCTTCACGTCTCGGGGCGTCAAAGGAACAAAGCTATGGGCAGGAAGGCCCTCACCCGGTGCTACAGAAGCAGGCAGCATTCACCCAACAGTTTCTTCCTTCCTTCCTCTGCCCTTCCAAAACCACATATTGATCCCTACTGTGTGCCAGATGCTGCGTTCACACTGAGGTAAGTACACGGGGACTTTCGGGAAGGCTTAAGAATTAGCAGGGTAAGTTGAAGACCATTCGGGCACCATCACAAGACCCTGTCTCTACAAAACTTAAAAACTTAGCCAGGTGTGGTGGCAGGCACCTATAGTCCCAGCTGTTCAGGCGAAGGCAATAAGATCGCTTGACCCCAGGAGTTTGAGGCTGCAGTGAGCTATGACTACACCACTCCGCTCCAGTCTGGGCAACACAGTGGGCCCCTCTTAAAAAAAAAAAAAAAAAAAAGAGGCCGGGCACGGTGACTCACACCTGTAATCCCAGCACTTTGGGAGGCCGAGGCGGGCAGATCACTTAAGGTCAGGAATTCGAGACCAGCCTGACCAACATGGTGAAACCACATCTCTACCAAAAATACAAAAATTAGCTGGGCGTGGTAGTGCATGCCTATAATCCCAGCGACTCCAGAGGCTCAGGCAGGAGAATCACTTGAACCCAGGAGGCGGAGGCTGCAGTGAGCCAAGATCGTGCCACTGCACTCCAGCCTGGGCGACAGAGCTAGACTCCGTCTCAAAAAAAAAAAAAAAAAAAAGAAAGAATTCCCAAGATAAAGAGGAATAACACGTCCAAGGTAGGAAGGAACAGCACGTACAGTACACAGGGCAGAAGAAACAGCTCAAGGCACTGGGTCAAGAAAGATGAACTGCCTGGTGTGTATCAGGAAATAAAAACCGTCTGGATCCACGTGAAGCACGAATTTGCAAAGAAGATGCTGAAGCGGGCAGAAGCCAGAACATGGGTGAGCCCTACAGGGCATTCTACAGGCTCAGGCTGCCTCTGACAGAAGAACACAGGACTGCTCCCTTGGGCACCCGACCCAGCTGGAAGCAGGTCACGTTGCCCTTTCAGGCAGGTGAGGCTGAGGTCCTGAACTGGCAGCAGTGGTGGGAGGAAGCAAGCCCAGCTCCAAGGCACAGTTAGGAGGGAAATGCGGCAGGATTTGGAGACCGAATGAGTGATGGAAGCCAGGAGTCAAATGAGATGGAGTGTGCAGAGGGAGAAGCCAATCACCGTATCCCCAGGAGTGGGAGCCTTCAGTGGTCTACACAGGAAACTTGAGGCTCTGATATGAAATCCAGGTGAAAATACCCAGAAGGAAGAGACACAATGAGCTGCAGCTTGGGGAGTAAGGCCTGACCTAGAAAAACAGGTAGAGAAGTCAGCAAAGAGGACATACACTCCCAGAGAGCGGGGATTTTCTCTGTTTTATTCACTATGATATCTCCAGGGCATAAGCTGAACAGTGTACCCAGCACATTAATTGATGAATTAATCAATAGGAAGCAATAAAACCCATGAACTTTATTTAGGAGGAATATATGAAAGGAAAACAATGGGTAGTGAACAGAATCCTAGAGAATATCACCGCTTAAGGGAAAAGGGAAAATGAACCCACAGACAAGCTGGAAGAATGGTCAGAAAATGTAGAGACTCTGGAGAGTGTGGTATTACACGAGGGAAGGGAGCCAGGTGTAGCAACGAAACAGGTGTACCAAATGCAGCCCAGGAATGCAGTCAGGTGAAGGGTAAAGGTTTCTGCTATACTCGACAAGAAGGCCACTGCTGTGCTTGGCAAGGACAATCTCACTGCAGAAGTGAGGGCTGAGGCTGGAAGAGGAGGAACGGAGGGGAGGTGAAGACGGAAGACAGGAGTGCAGACCCTGAGAACTGCCAGTCCTCCCTTCCACCGGCACTCCCACTCCAAGGCTGCATGGGTCCTTCCCATTCTCTTTCTTCCTCAATATTCTGGTGTTCACTTTAAGGATTTGGTGAATCCATTCACCACACATTTACTAAGCACCTACTGTGTGCGTTGTGCCCAGCACTGGAAGCAGAAAGATTAACAAGCTTCCATGTCCTGGAGATTCACTGAAGGAGACAGACTGAACAGGTCACAGTGCAACACAGCAGCCATCCAGAACGGACAAAGTACCAAGGCAAGGCGATAAGAGGGTGTCTCACTGGGTCTGTCATGGATGGGTTTTAACAAAGGCTTCCTATAGGAAATACCTGAGCTCAGCCCCGAGGGATCCACAGGAATGTGCCAGGAACCCATCTCACCTGAATGAAGCTCTGTGGAGGACACAGGAGGAAAGAGGGTGCTTTGCTCCAGGACCCACAGCCTACAAAGAACTGTTCTGCTCAAAATTCACCATGTGATGCAATTTTAAACTGTTAGTACTTTCACCAGCCAAGACAGTGTTTGGACTTAAAATGACAGAAATTAAATGACAGTACATTTTTTGCCCAAACAATATACTGATTTTGCACAACCTGAGTCACCTTCGTAATTAAGTGTACAAACATATATGTTGATATATTTGTAATAAAACTAAAATCTAGGGCTAAGAATTCATTTTCTCATAATTATTTAAACTAGAATTTATGCCTGATAAAAATAAAATGTGATTATTTTCTAGATTTTCCTGAAAAGGGTAAAACTTTTTACGGAAGTATGAAAATCAGGGCTGAGTTGGTGATTTCAAAATCAGCCAACTGAATGAAGGGCCTATGGAGAGGCTGAGTAAATCAAATTTCAGGCTAAATTTCCAATACGGGGCCCTGAGGCAGTCCTATCTTCACATTCAATCTAGACAGCCCAGGGCATAGGAAACGTCTACTTATTTCTCTTCAAATAGTGCACGACCAAAACTGCCTTAATTAAAGCAGAAATGTTGAACGGGAAAATGATTGGAATGTCTATGTTTTAATGCTATAGATAACAGTGCAGCAAATTCATCTTATCAGTGACTAAAATTGTTTTGTAATATCTCTCTCATCACTGCCATCAACTCTCACAGTCCTACTTAAAATTCAGTTAATTTGCACCATGTCAAAAATGTTAGCTTAACCCTGAGATTTCTGAAAATTGAAAGCATGAAATACACAGATTATCTGAACCTCTCAAAATGCATCAAATATCTTTCAACGAGACTTCAGATAGAAAAACAGATACTCATACAGTGCAAATTATTTAATTTTAACCTCTCCTTATGGCCTATTATTAAATATTCATCCACAGTCCAAATCCATCCTGCTGTGTACTACTCTCACTATTTTGAGCATTAAAAATGTACAACTGAGGGTCTCAACTCTTGCTTCTCACTACTAGTCCCTTGAAGAAACCAAAAGCTGGCCGGGCACGGTGGCTCACACCTGTAATCCCAGCACTTTGGGAGGCTGAGGCAGGTGGATTGCCTGAGCTCAGGAGTTCAAGACCAGCCTGAACAACATGGTGAAATCCCGTCTCTACTAAAACACAAAAAATTAGCCAGGAGTGGTGGCAGGCACCTGTTATCCCAGCTACTCAGAAGGCTGAGGCAGGAGAACTGCTTGAACCTGGGAGGCAGAGCTTGCAGTGAGCCGAGATCGCGCCACTGTACACTCCAACCTGGGCAACAGAGCAAGACTCCGTCTCAAAAAAAAAAAAAAAAAAAAAAACCACAAATCTAGGACTTCTGGAAAACAGAAAGGCCAAGCTGCTACTCATATTCACATCTAATCTGAAGCAATTTTAAGTTTTTTGTTTTGTTTTGTTTTTTAAGACAGGGTCTCACTCTGTCACCCAGACTGGAGTGCAGTGGTGTGATCTCAGCTCACTGCAACCTCCACCTCTCGGGTTCAAGTGATTCTCATGTCTCGGCCTCCCGAGTAGCTGGGATTACAGGCGCATACCACCACACCCAGCTTACTTTTGTATTTTTTGTAGAGACAGGATTTTGCCATGTTGGCCAGGCTGTTCTCGAACTCCTGACCTCAAGTGATTCGCCCGCCTCGACCTCCCAAAGTGCTGGCATTACAGGCATGAGCCACTGTGCCCGGCCAATTTTATGTATTTTTTTAACATTTATCTGGGTATGACCATTTTCATTTCTCACTGAAACTTTATGTTCTATCAGGGTTATCATCCATATCAAAAACAGTTCTCAACAACTTCTCTAAATAGGTTATCCAAGCATGTTTTCATTTCTAGATGGCATTCCACAACTGCTGCAGCTTGAGTTTCAATTCCAGAAAATAAGACAAGTGCTGTGAAGGCCACAATATATACACCACCATTTTCAAAGAGCTCTTAACCTAACCAGTCTGGTTTTAGTTACTTGGCTTTTAATGAATTTTTTTTTACTTGATAAGACTTTCTTCCTCCTTATTCAAAGTAAGCTTTTGGATGTACATGTAAGTAGGAGTTATTCTCTCTCTCTCTCTAAGGAAGAAATACATTGTCTATTTTTAAGAAATGTTTGTATACAGATTCTTCTAAATGTATTGGGTAGCACAATTCAGCTGTATTACATGTTAAATAGGCTTTCAGAGGCTGGCCTGGGAATCCAACTATCCTTTTTAAGATGAGCCAAGTTAAAGGACAACTTGCTTATATACTTTCAGCATACTTTAGACATACTTTATCCTTTTCATATTTAGATAATCTGTTATCACACTTTCAGAGTATCCCTACACATGTATTTGTAGTAAAAGGTATCTATGTAATTGTATTTGCTCCTAAATATCAAGTTAAGGACATAGTTTATTAGCTGTCTTTACGAATATCATATTTTACTACTTTTTTCAGCCCAATTCCTTCAACCACAAATTTTTGCTTCACAAAAAAAAAACCAAAAAAACAAAAAAAAAAAAACAAAAAAACCCACAGAAAGAACTATCAAATCTTGTTGATCTAAAATCATTTCTAACCATGTGGATTAAACAAGAGCTGATAGAAAAGAAAACTCTTCCCCCTTTTGAACCATTGTTTGGGAAACAACATTCTCTTACCAGTAACTAAAGAAAACTTTCGTAATCTGTTCTGATCTATTTCTCTCGCTCAAACAGGGCAGGGGTGTTTAATCACGTCTGCAACTGTATACCGAATGGCACCGCCCAGCAAGGCAGCAGGGGCTCTGGATTCAGAATGGATTCACAGCCTTGTCCCACCAGGGACCTTGAGTACACTGTGACTTTATTTCTTAGTTTTCTCATTCACTAAAGGAGAAATAAAACCCACCTTGCAATTATTATGAACATCAAATTCATCAGCGCTATAAAGGCTCGCAGAGGTCACAGGGGCTACGGCAGCACCTGGAGCCCAGGGCCCATCTACTCATTGAGAAAAAATGGAACAGCCCAACCGTACAGAAGTAGAGAATCCATGGCCCAGCCGTAACAAACCAACACAGTGGACCACACACGGGCATGGAGAGGACATGTCAGGTAATGTGCCATTTCTTCAACGCTGATGCACACGGATCACAGCCATGTGAAACAATCTCAATAAGGATCGGGGTCAGCCACGGTGGCCTGTAAATAGTTGCTGTCATATCGGGAAGCAATCTGTGTTTACTTTTCTATGATGGTGTCTAAATATAGCTCGGAATGCCTCTGTTTTTCCCTGAGCATACTACAAACACTACTCTGGCCCTCCGTAAAGGGAGAACAGGAGGTGGATGCAACACGGCCGTCTAGCCTGTCTTCCGCCCTCACACACCCGCCTGGTCACGGCACACACACAACAGTGGGTAGTGGGCACCCACTCCACCTCACCACAGAGGTCCCCCACCACGTGCCAGTGGCACCACACTGAAGCCACCATGGGACAGACTTCAGAGCTGCTGTACACACCTGCAGAAGACACAAGTAAAGACAATGATAATACTGAATGCACACTCTGGTCAGGTTCTTCTCCTAACGGCATAAAAACCCATTAATGGCAAAAGTAAGAGTGGGCACTAAAGACTCTCCCCTTGTTTCATAACAAGTACCTACTCCTCTCCAAGCCAGAAAGAACCAAGAATCTCAACTACCACTGCCACCACTACTGCAGAATGTAATCGCCAAAGAGATTCTCTCATGCCCGATGACACAAGAGAGGCTTGGGGTGGCAGGGCTCAGACCAGAGTCAAGCCTCCCGCCTCAGGTCCACAGTCCCTTCTCTGGTCTGGTGCTTCTACACATGATCATCAGACTGAAGTAGGATAACATGCAACCCTGCATCTAAAACCACTATGTTTTTTACTTCAGTGCACAACAAAATAGTGCCTGCTTATTAAGGCTTGAACTAACACGTTGGAACTTCGAATGTGACTATCAACATATTCAAGAACTTCCTAAATCTCGTATCAAGTTCTTCTTTTGTCAATACAGGAATATTTGCCACATTTTCCAATGGTACAGAAAGGATCAAGAAACGGGATTCTAAGATATTAGACAAGACTGGCCACTCATGGTGGCTCACACCTGTAATCCCAGCACTTTGGGAGGCTGAGGCGGGCAGATCACTTGAGGTCAGGAGTTCAAGATCAGCCTGGCCAAAATGGTGAAACCCCTTCTCCACTGAAAAAAAAAAAAAAAGATATTAGACAAGGCAGAAAAAGTTGTTTTGTTATTAACTCTAAGAACTATCAAATCATTGGTGCCCTCTAACCATGACGTCATTAGCAATGTTGGGGGAGAGACCTCAAAACACTCATAACTGACTTAGAAATATGACCACTGCCTGTGTTTTTGGTCTTGGTTTTGGTTTTCTTAAGCAAGATGCAGAGAACATATGTATTTGTGGAACCACGGAATCCCCAATTTAGCATACAGTGTCAGAGGAGTTCACGGAATCCACTCTAGAAACCCATCCAAAGATTCCAGACTTACATCATCAAATAATAACAACATATGCTATGCATTTCCAAAGCACTTTAATATATTCTCACATGATCACAATTCTTAAGACACCCTGACCAAAGATTCAAAGATTCAGCAATGTAACTCAGAATCTTAGAACTGCAGAGAGCCTCACTGGTCCATAAGTGATGTACATACAAATCCTTTCAAAGCATCTACAATTAATGTGATGAATTTCTTCCTCCTATGTAACAAAAGTTTGCTCCCTGTCATTTATACCCATTGGTATTACTTGGGTCTTTTGGTAGCATATTTGAAGAGCGCTGTAAGCTATCTCCCTTTTCTGTGTGACATACACCCATTCTCAGCCCCCTCAACACAAAAGGTATTATGGGGGTTTGGGGGAGCTGTTCTTGCTTCCTTTCTCCAAGAACCTGCACTGCTAACAATACAGTCTAAGAGCTCTGCACTCTTGGCAGCCCCATTCCCACCATCAGCTGACTAAACGCCACCTCCCCATCTCCGATCAGACACTTGGTGAGCTGACCCTAGTAGAAGTTTGTCTTTATCTCTGCTTGTTTGCATTTCGCTTATTTCTGAACACCATTCTACCAGGATGAGATTGTTTTACAGATCTTGATTTGGCTCTAACATATTATAGCAACTGCATTTTCTAGCTTGACATCAACCATCAATGAAATCAGCATACTATTTCATCCAAGTCTTCATCAATGAAAACACTGAAGAGGTGTTGAGGGGAGACAGAGCCTTGGACTCACCACCAAAGCTATTCATAAAGACTGATATTTAAATCCAAGCATCAGCATTCTTGAAGCAGATCCAAACAGAAACCTTTACACCGGTTCCCAGGAAGCCTCCCATTCCTTTACTACTCTTGCTATGCAAGTACAATACTGTATTTGCCTTTAGGTGACCACCTATTGACCACTTCAGATTCCTACATCTTTTCTAATATATAAAATCAATCCAAAGTTTAGAAACATTAATTTGAAGAAAAGGTTATAAGGGAGCAGGCAGGGGGTTTCAAGTCAGACAAACCTGGGTGAGAATCCTGCCTGTGCTGCTTATTAGCTATGTAAACTTATGCTATTCAACAGAATACAATCATACTCACCTCGCAGTGTTGCTGGTGAATTAAATGAGATACCACAGGATTTATCACATAAAAAGAACTTCCTAAATTTCTTTTCTTCTACTCTTAACAAATTAGTAAATTGAAGTCAGAACTAAACCACTCAATAATTCAATCTACATATTTTCCTGTCTCCCCAGCAGACTGTTAATTTCAAGGTGAAATTTTTGTCTTACTCATCTTTGCATACCTAGCACTTACTACAATGCCTGGCATAATTAACATTTGTTGACATGAGAAAGGAATGGCTTCCTCAATACCACATGGCCACTTAAACAGCAGGGCTCTAACTAGAATTTAGGCCTCTTGATGACCACAAGACAGAAGAGGTAAAGACCCTTCTAGTCTCCCCTCCCTACAGACAAAGCTTCACTTTTCACAAGTTCACCCAGACCACGGCTTCCATCACTTCCCCAAGCTTCTGTCTCCCACACGCTGCTTCCCTTGGCTGCTTCCTCCAAGCCCCAGAACTCTGCAACATTCCTGCCCAGACATCCACAGGCTCCCCTCTGCCTCTCTCTGACCTCAAAGACACCCCATCCACCCAGATGTCCAAGTCAGAATCCAGGACACGTCCTGACTCCTCCTCTCCTCTCCACCACAGCCAGCTCCTTACCAAGTCAATCTGTGGGACCCACCATCACTGCCCGCAGGAAATCTCCCTCCAACCACGCTGGCCTGCACGGGGCTCTAGAAAACCCACATATATTCCACCACCGGGCCAACCACACTGGCCCGCACGGGGCTCTAGAAAAACCACATATATTCCACCACCGGGCCAACCACACTGGCCCGCACGGGGCTCTAGAAAACCCACATATATTCCACCACCGGGCCAACCATGCTGGCCCGCACGGGGCTCTAGAAAACCCACATATATTCCACCACCGGGCCAACCATGCTGGCCTGCACGGGGCTCTAGAAAACCCACATATATTCCACCACCGGGCCAACCGGGGCTCTAGAAAACCCACATATATTCCACCACCGGGCCAACCACGCTGGCCTGCACGGGGCTCTAGAAAAACCACATATATTCCACCACCGGGCCTTCAAATATGCCATTCTTTGACCTAGAATGAGCTCTGCTCTCCTCCTGCAGAACTCAGCTCCAACATCATGTCCTTAGAGGAGCCCTCCCTGAACTCCAGGCCTGGGCAGGATCCTCTCAGAGTAACAGTGGGCTGATCTCTGTGACTACTTGATCAAGGTCTGTCCCCCAGCCTAGACTGTCCCAGAAGAACAGGAATACAGAAGAGGAGAAAAACAAGTATCAAACCCATCTATAGCTATCATCCAGGTGCTACAGAATAAGTCCAGAAAGGAAGACTATTTTGGTTCCCCAGTTTTTCCTTGATTTTTATAAATTGGCAAAATCTATTATTAGCTTCATCCCCCAAAGCTCAGCAGCTTGTAAGTCAATTCAATGAGTAAATTACTGTCTGACTAAACTATACTTTTAAATTTAATTTAGCAAATGTAATAATTTTATGAACAAACCAAAGGCTATATATATTGTTTATTTTGAGAGTAAATTAGATCTAAAAGGAATACCAAAATAGTAATAGAATATATTTCCATTTTTCCTCACATTTATTACTCTTGCTACCCAAAAAAATTGTAAAGCTTTTATCATGGCTTTAACATTTTCTAACATTTACATCTCTAAGTATGCAATATTGTTCATATCAATGTGTCACTACTGACAGCCTAGTAGCAAGCACTTATTTAAAAAGGAGAAATAATATGGTATATTTCCCATACAAATACAGATTCAAATTGAGAAAGAAGCTTTTGTGAGAATATGTCAAATTTTAACCCCACCACTTGTAGCTGTGTGATGCTGAAGAAAGCTACCACTTAACTTCTTTGCACCTCAGTTAATGGATCTGTACACAAAGAACACTACCACCATCATTTCAGAGCTGTTATAGAACTGGAGACAATATATTCAAGTTCTTGGTATATAACAGGCTTTTTTTTTTTTTTTTTTAAAAAAAGGATAGATTTTATCATCATTATTATATGGAGGTATAATTCCAGAATAATCAATGAGGCATGGAAACCCTCTATTGCTCCATCAATGTGCAGAAGACAGACATTGCTAATCAATCCTAGCATTATTTTCCCTAAGTCCAGTAAGCCTCAGAATCCTTTGTCCTGCAGAGTTGCAGGCAGTTATGTCAACTGTCAGAATTTGCATAAGCAAAAAGCAATTTGCCATCTCCAGTAAAATGTAAAGAGCATAAAAGTATGTCATCAGGTACACCTGGGTTCACATCTCTCTCCTACTTCTGACTAGCCATGAAACGTTAGGTAAATTATTGAAGTGCTCTAAGCTTCAACTTCCCTACCTCTCAAGTAAAAATAATAATACCTCCCTCAATCATTCAAAAGATGTTTAGCGTGATTTGCAAGGATAAACAATTCCAAATACGTATCAGAGCGCTACCTAAAGACAGAGAAGTTACTAATTTCCCCAGCAATCCCTATGGTTGCTACCATGCCTCTTTCCAACTATTTTATCAATATTTTAAATAAACAACTTAAAACTTTTATTAAAGAAAATGCCAATTAAGATATGAAAATTACCAACTGACTTACCTATCTTGGGACAAAAGGTGCTTGTCCTGCTGATACACAGGCTACTTGCCCCTGTTTTTAAAATACTTTTCAGAGATATGACCCTATTAGATATCTAATTTGCCAGAGCTGTAACTATGAGAATGCATATATTGACTCTTACTGTAATGTGGTTGATTAAAGAAAAACAAGTTAACATGACTAATATATGGTCAAATCTTATATTCTAAAAAAAAAAAAAAAAAAAAAAAAATAGGGCAACTAAACTCAACATATAAAGGCCAGACAGAATCTTATACTGAAGGAAAGAAGATTGCTATATAGATGCTATTAGGACAATAGACAAAATTAGAATATAGACTGTAGGTTAAAGTATGCAATCAAATCTAAGTTTCCTGACAGTGATAACTGCACTGAGGTGTGTGTAACAGCATATGCTTGCTCCTAGGAAATACACTCTGAAGTATCCAGGAGTAAAGAAGCGGAATGTATACAACCTACTTTCAAAAATGGTTCTGAGAAAATACATTACAAATAAATGATGGATGAACAGATGGATGGATGAACAGACAGAATAATAAAGTAAATGTAGCAAAATGTAAAAATGTAATGCATCAGAATAAAAGGCGCATGGGATTTCTCTCCACTATTCTTGCAACTTTGCTGTAAATTTAAAATTATTGCAAAATAAAAGTGTTTGTGTGTGTGTGTGTGTGTGTGTGTGTGTGTGTGTGTGTAAGAGTCAGACAAGGTCTTGCTCTGTTACACAGGCTGGAGTGCAGTGGTGCAATTACAGCTCTCAGCAGCCTCAAACTCCTGGGCTCAACCCATACTCCTACCCCAGCCTCCCACATAGCTGGGACCACAAGCATGTGCCACCACATCTGGCTAATTTTTTTTTTTTAGAGATGGGGTCTTGCTATGTTCCCCAAACTGGTCTCAAACTCCTGGGCTCAAGTGATCCTCCTGCCTCGGCCTCCCAAAGTGCTGGGATTATGGGTGTGAGTCACAACATCAGGCTGCTTTTTTGATACAGATTCTCCCACTCTGTCGCCCAGGCTGGAGTGCAGTGATGCAATCTCAGATCACTGCAACCTCCACCTCCCAACTTCGAGTGATTCTCCTGCCCACCACGCCTGATTAATTTTTTTTGTATTTTTAGTAGAGACAGGGTTTTGCCCTGTTGACCAAGCTGGTCTGACCTCCTGACCTCAGGTGATCCACCCACCTCGGCCTCCCAAAGTGCTGGAATTACAGGTGTAAGCCACCACACCTGGCCCTTTTTTTTTTTTTTTTTTTTTTTTTTTTTACTTAAAGGGCAAATGGGATGAAGTTCCTTACTTTCTAAAGTGCTATAGTTCTAGAATCGTTCCTTCTCCCTCCCTGCCAGACCTTCCAATTATGCTGTGGTATCAAAAAGAATGTGGGCTGTTAGAGATACTTCTCCTTTCTGCCCCATTCTTTGATCAGAAATCTTATCGATAAACGTCCCTGAAGATCAAAAGAAAGAGAGAGGACACAAAGGGGTCCGAAAAATCCAAACTCCAGACGGACAAATTCAAACAAACACGGTTCGCCTCAAGGTGACAGGCCCTGCGACCCATCAGGCCTCAGCCTGCCCTGTACCCGGACAGCCCTCTTACGCACCGCCAAGCCGACGCCTGAGCACACAACTCCAAGCCCATTTCTAGAACACTCTGTACCCAGCACAGCTGTGGCTGCCCTGTAAACGGAAGAAGCACTTCCAGACTGGGGAAATACCAGTGAGTACAGCAGCCTGCCTTCACAAGGCTCCACCGTTCCCCACAGCTCTCTTATTTAACAGATAGTCAATTTATCACCATCGACTGCAACTCATGGTTTACCTCTGCCTCCCTTATCAGACAGTAAGTTCTTTAAGGCCAGATATGTTCTTTTCCTCACCCTAATTTTCCTCATAGCCCCAATTTCTGACACCCAGTAGACAACTATTACTGCTATAGTTTCTTTAATAAAAATCCAAAATTAAAGAAACCCAAGTGCATCTTTTAACCCTTACCTCTCTCCAAGCCATCCTTTTCTAAACAATACTGTACTGTCTTCCTACTTGTGTCAAGTATAAGTAATAAAATTATGAAAATCGATACACTTTCTGACTTACAACAGGCACTTAATAAATGTTTGGTATGTGACTGCTCGAAAGACATCCATCTCCTATTCCAAGTGACTTCTGAATTCAAATTATAATGCTCCAAACATACGCATTTTTTAATTTCCATGCTATAATGTCACTATTTCTAGTATTCTAAAAACAGTATTTCCCAAAGTATACGAATAGATGTTATTGTAATTAAGAATGGAAAATGTGTATAAAGCACACACCATTCTTTAAGATTCATAACATATATTAACATTAGAAAAATCTAAAATGTCCTATGTAGAAAAAACTTATTTAACTTGGTTGAACTCAAACCTGTATGGGGAATGTTTTTTAAAGCAGAACACAGGTTGGCTGGGCGCGGTGGCTCACGCCCGTAATCCCAGCACTCTGGGAGGCAGAGGCGGGTGGATCACGAGGTCAGGAGATCGAGACCATCCTGGCTAACACGGTGAAACCCTGCCTCTACTAAAAATACAAAAAATTAGCCGGGCGTGGTGGCGGACACCTGTAGTCCCAGCTACTCAGGAGGCTGAGGCAGGAGAATGGCGTGAACTCGGGAGGCGGAGCTTGCAGTGAGCCAAGACTGTGCCACTGCACTCCAGCCTGGGTGACAGAGCGAGACTCCGTTTCAAAAAAAAAAAAAAAGCAGAACATACGAAAACATGAACTACAATGATATAAAAATGTAAAAATGCATTCCATTTTCACTGTTATCTAGGCCTAGTTAGGTAAACAAACAAGCAAAGTGTCAATAATATAAAGATAGGTAGAGCTTACCTGTCAATTTTTATATACAGTTGGATAGTAACAGCAACAACAAGGTATGCTGGTCATATATCCTTAGCATTTATGGCAAATTATTAATCAAGTCCCACCTGAAACAATTTGTTAAATTGATTTTAATCACTGGGCCTCTCATGTGAAGCTTTGTATAATCAGCATTTCATTTACAAAATTAATTGCCTGATTGATTCTCAGGAGGCAGTTGCTGTCATTACCCTGCTGTCATAACTTCTGAGTAGGGTGTCACAACATGAAATTCTGACAGTATGAAAAGCACTGCTATTTTAAAAATGGGTGTGGGGAAAAAGGGAGAAAGGAAGAAAACTAAAGAAGTTACATTATCCTTTTCAGCCTAAAAAAGTTGAAAGTGTTTCATGCTAATTACACTCCGTATCAATACCCTTCTGCTAAATGAATTAATATACCAATCTAGCATCAGGGCATGAAGGATTTTTACTATCTTAAAATAATAACTAGAATGTATATGGACACACTCAACAGTAGAAAATTTTACCCTACATTACCAAATATATACATATGTCTGGATATGTCTATATCAAGATAAAAGCAGCACTATCTTAGAATGGCATAGTAATTGTCTACTGCCAGCCATTTCAATTTCCCATACTCTTCCTTTCTTAGGCTTTCCAATAAAAAAGCCATGACCAGAAATTTTAGGAATTTACAATGGAGATACAAAATATATCCATTTTATGTATACTCAAAACACATAAGCATGCAGTTTTTCAACAATATTTGAACATTATTGTTATATACACACTTTTATATTGAATTTCTTCTTGCTCACTATTTAATATGTAATAGTCTATTGATAATTGATGGGTCTTCACCTAAAAACCTGTCATCACAATTAACAGAGTTAGAGTAAAAAGCATTTTTTGTATTTAAAAAAAATGAGGTGTACAGAACAAGGGAGGAAAGGGGATTTTTAAAAGTTATTGAGTATCATCCTCACAAAAGTGAAACAGCATTGCCTACAACATCCTATTTCAAGTGCACCCACATAAACATCAAACCAGCCGAAGATTCTACTTTTCTTTACCATGAATCTGCCTTCTCAGAAAGATGCCCAATTCTACACAGGTCCCTAAATCCTGGGACCCCATCTCTCCCGCAAGCTCATGGTTCCATTTCCCACATCCTCAACATTAACTAAAAGCAGGATTGACCACGCCAAGCCAACTTGTTTTCAAAGGCATAACATAACTTCCAGAATATAGAGGGGGGCAGACTTAAAACAACCCCCATTCACTGCAATCCAATTCCAAACACGGCCTCTTTCAAATAAGTCACCTTGAATTTAAAAGAGGCTCCCTGTGGAGACCAGATGTACATTACATTGGTGTTTTTATTTTTGAGACAGGGACTCTCACTCTGTCACCCAGGCTGGAGTACAGTGGCAATCATGGCTTACCTGGCTCAGGTGATCCTCCCACCTCAGCCTCCCTAGTAGCTAGGACCATAGGTGCGTTCCACCATGCCCAGCTAAGTTTTGTTGTATTTTTTTGTAGAGACAGGGTCTTGCCATGTTGCCCAGGTTGGTCTCGAACTACTGGGCTCAAGTGATCCTCCTACCTCAGCCTCCCAAAGTGCTGGAATTACAGGCGTGAGCCACCACTCCTGATGTATTAATATTTTACCTTCCTTTCAGTACATGGAATTTTGATTCTTATGTATTCCTTTAAAAATAAATATCACCTTATAAATTTACTCTATTATCTTGTGACCAAAAGCATTTTGTTTGCTGGCACACTGTACCCACTCTCGTGGTGCAGGCTATCGTGAAGAATCCACAGCGCGGGAGCACGAAGGCACGGTCTGACCAGCACATCCATCCTTGAGATGGTCTGGAGGGCAGGCCCCTCCTGAACCTCTAGTGTTATTCCACTGCAAAAAAAAAAACAGCAACAGCTCCTAGTTCTTGCTTGGCTCACAAGGATGCCCTAAGTATTGATAAGGTAATGTTTGCAAAGCGCTATAAGCTCTGGAGAGAAAGGTCTTATGAAAGCCTAATATATGTCTAGGGTCACTCCTTAAGTGCCACAAACTGGAATCATTTTGGAGAATAGGGTTCAACAAATTCAAATGCATATCAATTTAACCCTGTCATTAAAAAAGAATCATATAAAGGGAAGACAGAATAATCTCTTACACACGTGCAAAGGTGGTGAAGACACAATACCACACCTGAACACTTAATTCTAACTTCACTACTTCCTATAACAGGATTCTATAGTATATCAGAAATTGTTTAGAGCAGTAATTCTCAAGGGTGAAAATGAATGAATGCTACATAAATAAGAACGAGGGCTACAAGAAGGGTCCAGTTAAAATATACACCAGGATAGGCCGGGTGCAATGGCTCACATCTGTAATCCTAGCACTTTGGGAGGCCAAGGTGGGCATTTTGGCTGAGCTCAGGAGTTTGAGACCAGCCTGGGCAACATGGTGAAACCCCGTCTCTACTAAAATACGAAAAAAAAAAAAAAAATTAGCAGGGCATGGCAGGATGCGCTTGTAGTCCTAGCTACTTGGGAGGCTGAGGCAGGAGAACTGCTTGAACCCAGGTGGCGGAGGTTGCAGCAAGCCGAGACAGTCCCACTGCACTCCAGCCTGGCAACAGCACAAGATTCCGTATAAAATATATATGTGTGTGTTATATATATATTCCCGTGTTATGATTTTCTATTTGGAAAAGGAGGAAAGCTATTTTTTTTTTATAACATACCACATGAAAGTGGAACTTGATAAAATAAACTCGATTGTTGAGGATCTGTAGGAAAAGTCGAGCTTGTCTTGTCAAGGGAGATGGGGGCTGCAGGCCTGGTCTTTTGGGAGGAGATATCTGAAAGGTGGAAGCGGTATAAGGAAACTTACATTTTCAAAAGAAGGCGTGAGTTGGAAAGGATTGAGAAACAAAGATTTAGATGAAAGCGGAAACAAATTACCTCAGAGGCCATGCCCATTCGTTTATTCATTCATTCAACATTGTTTAAACTGAATAAATATTAATGTACAAGGCACTATGAAAAAGATAAAGTATAAGAAGGTCCTTGACTTTAAGAAACAGAACAAAAGATGTATACACATAATACACTGCAAAAATAAGCTTATAAATACCACAGGACAGAGGCTTATAAATGCCACTGTTCTGTGAGTTCAGGAGAGGGTAACCACTTCTTTTTGGAAGAAATGGAAGGATTCATGGGGAATTCATCATTTAAGGTAGATAATAATCAAAAAAAGAAATCAGCCTGGGCAACATAGCAAAACAAAAAAATACAAAACTTAGCCAGGTCTGGTGGCACATGCTTGTAGTCCCAGCTACTCAGGAGGCTGAGGACAGAGGATCACTTGAGCCTGGGAGGTTGAGGCTGCAATGAGCTGTGATCATGCCACCACATGCCGGCCTGGGTGACAAAGGAAGACTCTCTCAAAAAAGAGAGAGAGAGATGTAGAAATATCAAGGCACAAATACAGTAACAACAGCCACCATTTAATGAGCACCTCCTGTGCACACGGCACACTATGGGTGATTTACACATGGCACAACCAATGCGAACAAAAATCCTGCAAAGCAGTTAATGATGCCAACCACTATTTTAGTTGAAGGAAATCATCTCCCAGAGCAGGTAATTTGCCCAAGGTCATATTATAATATAAGGGTCATGATGCTTTTTGGGGAAGGCATTTATACCCCAACTGATATCCCTTGAGATAAGCAGAATGTAAACTAGAAGACTTCCTTAGCCTGCTACCGAATGAATTGTGTCCCCCACTAAAATTCCTACGTCGAAACGCTAACGTCCAATGTGATTGCATTTGGGACTAGCGTCTATGAAGAGGTAACGAAGGTTAAAAGAGGCCATGAGCATGGGTTCTAATCTGACAGGACTGATGACCTTGTAAGAAGAGACCAGGCTTCTGGTACAGGCATGCACAGGCTCCTGCATCCTCTCTCTCCCCCTGCACATGCTCAGAAAGACCATGTGGGCACACAAAGAGGTAGCTGCCTACAAGCCCAGGAAAGAGACCTCAGAATGAAAACTACCTTGCCAGCACCTTGATCTCGGACTGCCAACCTCCAGAACTGAGAGGGAGAAATTCTGTCTGGCATCTTGTCATGGCAGCATAAACAGACCAACAGAAACCACTGCTATTTTTATGAATTATAACACACAACCTGTAGTTATAAAATAAATAATTCTAAAATAAATCCATGGGATTTATGCCCCTGGTAGCCACACTTCTGTGTAATCCTCTCCTCTTGAATATGGATAAGACCTGTGACTCGCATCTAACTAAGAAAATATAGCAAAGGAAGAGACTTTGCTGACATAATTAAAGCCCCTCCCTAATCACATGACATTAAGTTAAAACAGTGTCCTGGATGGGCCTGACCTAATCTGGTGAGCCCGTCAAAAGAGGGTCCAGGCATTCCCAAAAGTTAGAGATTCTCTTTCTGCTGGTGGCATTGAAGAAGCAGGCAGGTATGAATTCTACAGCCACCAGGAAATACATTCTGCCAACAGTCTGAGGCGGCCTTCCCCAGCCAAGCCTCTAGATGAGAATGCAGCCCGGTTGACACCTGGATTGCAGCCTCTGAGACCCCAAGCAGAGGATGGCAGCTAAGCCATGCCTGGACTCCTAACCTCCAGAAACTCTGACATAATCAATGTGTGTTTTTTTATGCCACTCAATGTGTTGCACAGCAACAGCAAACTAATCCACAAGCGAATACAAATAATATGCACTTCATATAGCTCTTCCTCACTCTTGCCCCTCCCACATAAGACCTGCTGCTGTGCAAAATATTGGTGCTGGTGCTCTCACATTCTCACTGATCAGAAGCCTGAAGACATACGATTCCATAAATTATTGGGGGCTGGTTCCACATCTTTCAGGCCTTGACTCAAGGATCACCTTCCATGTCAAGTTTGTCTTGAAACCACCAGCAAAATAAAAATGATCAAGAGATCAGAGACCCCTGAGGAAACCTGTGTTCTAAAATTTAGAAGGTTTGGTTGCCCTTGTCTGTTTGTCTTCTGGACACCAGAGGCTGTGAAATAGCAAGAGAGTTTACAAACCAAAGGAGAACACCCCTCTTGCTTTACAAGGCAGACAGAACAAGAGCAGGAATCCAACACAGCTCCAGGAGCTGAGGCAAGTTCCTCAACTCCCCAGGCCTCAATCCCCTCATCTACAAAGCAGGAGGGCTAGCAGGTGGATCTTTGGTAAATGGCAGCTGCTACCATTTACATTTTTATACCCAGAACCTACCACAATGTATATCTGCAGATAGGATCAGTATGACAAAATATTCTTGAGAGGCCACCCTAAATTCTAACTCAAAAAAACAGCAGAAATGCTAGCAATAATACCAATATAGGAAAATGTGTACAAAATAGTGAACTGAAAATAAGTAGTTTAAACCGCAACTATTTAACAGTACACATGTATATGCTGACAAGGAATAGAAATGATTTTCAATAGGTACTTTTTGCCTTCCTATACTTCACATGTAAAGCACATGTGAAGGTCACACATGGGGCCTGCTGCACCTGACGGTCTTCACCTCACTCCTGAATCGGATTCCTCAGCCACATGCTATGCCGATTTCCCAGATGATTGCTTAAATCTTCAAGTTCAGAGCTGCATCTCTTTGTCCTTTGCATGCCACCTGACCACATAACTGTGCCCACCTCCACACAGCTGACTTTACCTAGCCTACCATGCTGAGCCTATGTCAGAGCCAAGGCCAGCTCCACTTTCCGGTGGCCCTCAGCCAGGTGACTTAAGAAGACTTTTGAATTATTTTTGAATGAACCGAGGGAAAGAGAGTCCTTTTTTTTTTTTTTTTTTGAAAAAGGCAAATCTTCACATGCTCTTGACAGTGGTGGTGGTACAGGAGCTTCAGGTCTGCCCACTTATCTCAAACCTACATCTAACCCAGTAATTCTATGTAATGCAATTGATTCACTAGTATCATTTTACAATTCTGATTGCATTTCTCTAAAATCCTGTTTATTAAGTTGCTTCCTTTAAGCATGCATAGTTATTAAGTTGCTTCCAACTAAATCAGGTATCATATGGAAAGATTACACCGCAACAGTGGAAGAGCACTCCAGGGATTATGTTTCATGTAGATCTCAAAATTCAAATAGGCGAGAATTTTACAACTGTAAAATGTCTTCTTAAAAACAAAGTCAGCTTACTTTACACACAGGATTCTGGATCCGTAAAATGTCAATATCCCATTATAACATCCTGTGTACAAAACGACCACATCTTTCACATAGCACATGAAGCTAGGGCCAGCAGACTCAATGTGGCTATCACGTGCTGACTTCCTCTTAATCAGGAGGTCAGTCATGGTATGACACTGCTCAGCAGTGCACAGAGCTGAAACAGACTGAGCCTTTATGTGCCTGCTTGAAAGTACAGAATAAGTAACGTAAAGTAGGCCAAAAAAAGACACCCGATACTTTGTAAAATTAGGTTACTGATGTTTTACTTTTAAAAGATTAATAGCAAATCAACAAATCACATTACTAAAATGAATAAAAACCTCCAAAAAGAAACTTCAGTGATTTGCTAAGCCATGTGACTTTGATTAACTTTAATTAGAGTCACACAGATAAAACAAACTCCTGTGTACAAATTTTAAGACATTTCTCCCCAAAGCACAATGAAATAAAAATCCTTAACACTGTTTTTAATCAAGGATTTTAGTGCCTCTAAAAATATTTGTTAAAAGAAGTTTCTCTCCTTTCATCAAGCAAAAATAAGAGCATTTATATTTTAAAACCAAATGAGCAAATAAAGAACGTGCACAACTAATGAATAAATCCTTATTAAACAATACAAATAATGTTTTTATTTTCAATTTTCAAGTGGCATGCAGATTAGAAAAAGATTTATGGAGAGGTAGTACACTTAAATATATATATATATTTAATTTCAGTTGAAACTGAAAACAAAACAGGTAAAAAAGAGAATGAAAGAAAAGTATGATTGCAAGGAAATCTGTGGTATGAGGACTGTAAGAGAATTACGAGCATTGACTTTAGCAACAGGGCTGCTCTGGTTCACGGTCAATGTAGGCTGGAGCCCACACTCACAAGAGCACCACGTGACAGGCTGCCAAGAACGCAACGAAGGCTCCCTTTTTCAAGAGAATTATTTACAAAGTTATAGCCTACATTTGACTAGAATACCTATTGAGTACCATACCAAAAAAAGAATGAGAACTCTGAAGTATTTTAAGATCAACATTATACCACTACATGTCCTCCTTTCTGTTTTCCCTGTTCTTATTTCTAAAGCTAACAAGACAGAACGAAAATAACTTCAGGAAAAATAAAATAAAATCCAGCTGATGTCTTCCAAATAGGAAACGCTCTCATCTCGCAATTACTTTTGAAATTTCAATTACTAAATTCAATTACTTTGAAATATCTACCTCTGCTTCTGCTTTGGGATACAATAGGGTTAAAGCCTCAACACTAACACAGCTTAACAATGAAGAGGTTGTATTTTTTATAGCACACTCATGGTAAGATGTTATGGACAGCGCTCAATGACACGGGAGTCTAGGACTGCATCTGAGGCTGTCAGAAAAGGAAGTCACGCAGGGCTCAGACCCAAAGACCCTATGCTGATCCTTCCGGGCAAATCTTGCCAACTGCCTCAAAAGAGGGTGACATTCCAAAATGATTCCACAGTCCACAGCAAAAAAAAATGACATTGTGTTTTTTTCATTGTTCAGTGACTGTTTCCACAACTGAGAACCTCTCCTGCTCACACACCAAATTACCCAAAGCAAAAAGCCGAACCACTGTGGTGTGATCCAAGGAACTTTCTGTAAGGAAAAGTTCAGTCAGAGAACACGTACAGTATCATCTTATATACAGATGTTTACATCTATATAATTGTCTATGTTCAAATGCAGTATTTTAAAATATTAAAATCAACTGAAAGACACATTTAACTTAAGAGCATATACTTCTGGGAAGTGGAAACAGTAAATAAGAGTTTAAATATTCAACATACACGTTTTTGCCAGTGTTTGAATCTTTTAAGAATCAAACTATACTAATGCACTACACGTCTGTAATTCTTTTTCAAAAAAAAAAAACCTTAAGAAAAAAAATCTCAAAACTCTAGGTGGGGCAGAAATTAAAGAACTGACAGAGCTCCTAAAACATGAAGAAACTCAATTATATAGTGGGCAGTAAAAATCAAAACAAAACAGAGAACCCTGAGCTTGGTTTCTGCTGTGCAAGCTTCTTGCTTAAGGCGTTTCCGACACCACGTGATCCACCAGCTCCCTTCACCCTGGGCTCTTCCACTCCACAAATCTGAACTTTCTCCCAGCTCCCTGTTAGTTGAGATGCTAGAGAATAAAGAGTTGTGCAAACAAAGATGTTTCATGGGGTGGGGGGTGGCGGGTGCACAAGACTTGGATAGAACTGGAAATGGAAAAACGCACGCTGTCCAGGGGTTGGCAGGCTACGGTCCTCCAGCCGAATCTGGTCCACCGCTTGGTTTCTGTAGGACCCATAAGCTAAGAATATGTTTTACATTTTTAAATGGTTGGGGGAAAGAAATCAAAAGAAGAATATTTTAAGACATGTAAAATTACATTAAATTCAATTTCAGCATCCATAGCTTTTCTGGCATGCAGCCTCCTCCCACGTTCATTTACGGATTGTCTATGGACACTTCAACACTGCCTCAGCGGAGCTCAGTAGTTGAAACAAACATCATCTGGCCCAGAAAACCTGCAATATTTACTATCTCGCCCTTTACAGGAAAACTTTGCTGACCTCCTGATCCAAACGTGTCTCTAAGCTAAAGAATCACCGTAACACACCACAGCAACAGTGTGAGGTACAAAAGCTCAGATTTGGGTCACAAAACCTGGTTTGAAATCAAGTCGTGTCCTTAACCAAGTCACTGTGCCTCTGCTTTAGCAAACACAAAACAGGGATATTAACCAAACCTCGCCAGATTACTGTGAGGACAAGATAAGAAAAGCACTCTGGAAATTATTAAATGATCTGTAAAGTAGTATTATTAAGCTAAAGCAAACAATCCCCCCATTTAAACTTTGGTTGAAAATATGATACAGTAAAGTCTGTGAAATGTGTTTTTAGTAGAAAGGACACGTAGAGAGCAGGAACACCTCCAAACCAGCTCTAAGGAGGTTCTGAAAGCCAGAGGTAGAACCTGTTCTTCAACTGAGTGGCACGGTAAGGCGTGGTGTCCAAACTTGAGAAACTAGAAGAACTTTCCAAAGACCAAAAGCCTTTGCTTTTTTTATTTAAAAACCTTTAAAGGTTTGTTTAATGTGCTGAACACGAATTTGTCATTTATTGAGGACTTGGGCAACGCACCCTTCCAGCAATTCACTTAATTCCCATTTTATGGACAAGGAAACAGAACCTCAACAAGGTTTATGGTTATGATTTTGGGACCCAGCATTAAACCTAATTTAGTGAATGTGACACATTAAAAGTGGCCAATATGGAAATTAGAAATGAGCTTTCTAACTGGAGTGAGGGAGAACTCACAAAAGCTGAAAAATGTGGCCGGGCACAGTGGTTCACGCCTGTAACCCCAACATATCAGGAGGCCAAGGCAGGAGGATCACTTGAGGCCAGGAGCCTGAGGCCAGTTTAGGCAACACAGTGAAACTCCATCTCCACAAAAAATTTTAAAAATTAGCTGTTTGTGGCGGTGCACATGTGTGATTCCAGCTCCTCAGGAGGCTGAGGTGTGAGGATCACCTGAGCCCAGGAGTCCGGGCTGTGGGGAGTTACGATGGTGCCACTCAGGAGGCTGAGGCAGGAGGGTCACCTGAGCCCAGGAGTCCAGGCTGCGGGGAGTTACGATTGTGCCACTCAGGAGGCTGAGGTGGGAGGATCACCTGAGCCCAGGAGTCCGGGCTGTGGGGAGTTACGATTGTGCCACTCAG